>NC_051178.1:38276626-38316723 GCF_013339695.2 Rhipicephalus sanguineus
GCTCTGACGTCGCCAACAGTAGCACGTGACACTGCGATAATTATTTGACACGACATGTGTACATTGGGTTATTCGTTGCTTGAATAAATTAATAAAGCTTGAGAGAAATAATGAGGCACGCAAAGGAAATATGGGCGTCTTTTTCATTTTTTTCATGAATTGTAGCGGGATGCGGGGCTAATGTGCCTCCGTTTTCCATGCGTTCGTGTCCCCGCGGTTAGCGAATCGAGCAGAAGCCAGCCCTGGAAATGAAACTGATTTCCTGGCGCGTTCGAGCACTCATTAGGGTCATTTATTCTCCCGCGTTTACCTAAATGTTCATGCAGCACTGGCTCTTCATACCGCTACTCTCGTGTCCGTAGAAATGTTGCAGCTTTCATGCCCGTCCCGCAGAAACAGGCAGTACACCACAGAGAACGCCGACACAACGCCGTTCGCGTGCTCGGGCTACCTCGGGCACGTCATGCACGCATGACCTTGCATGCGCATGACATGTTGATGCGTGTGCGTCATGTGATTCTCCGGTCCCGATGCTGATGAGGGCGAGGAAGGGATTTAGCTTCCTAAGGCTGCACGGGGTCGAGCGGCAAGGGTTTCAAGCTCCCCCCTCGCATCATGGTTTCGCGCCGCTACAAATTAGTGTTTTTCTTAGCTCGTAATAAACCAATTTGAAAAATTAATGCGCCATAATGCTCTTCATTCGGCACACAACAACTTCCAGCGTCTAACTAAAATTTGCTATGTGGCCTGGTGAGGGGCCCATTAAAAAAGATGTGCTCAACATACATGCGTATTTTGCTTTGGCAGCGGCGCCAGCCACCCACCAACGAGCCCAAGGGGACGTGGGAGGATGTGTTACACAAATCTCCCCATCGCCAGCAGTACACCGCCCTTATAACCCTAGTATGGTGAACCAAGGCTGGCCATTCACACAAGGTTAAGCCTTGCCGCCAGGAAATGTGGATGTAAATGGAAGCAAGGAGAAGACAGGATTGATTGAAAGAGTGAGAGAAAGACGAAGATATAGGGAGAACGAGACAGGAAAAGGCGACTGCCGATTTCCCCTAGGTGGGTCAGCCCAGGGGCGCCGCCTACGTGAAGCCGGGCCCAAAGGAGTGTGTTGCCTCTGCAGGGGGACCTTACAGGTCCAAACACCCGGCGTCGGCTCAGCCCCCAGGATCCCATTTCCATATAGACCATATAGTCTGCTAGCGGCTTCATTATGAGAAGCCTTGCAGAGGCATACAGGCTGTCGTTGTTGGAATTTTCAGGACACAAAAAATATCAGCTGTTTCTATCGAAATTCAAGAGCCGATGATCAGCGTACTTTACTGTCATGCCGCAAATCGACGAAAACACAACATCGGAGTTTTTGCGCACTTGGAAGCTCACGGCGACGGTAGCCGCAAAGCGTGTACCGCCACGCTGCTTAAACCTACGCCGCACCTTGTTCTGATGCGACAGGCACTTCTGTTATGTAAGGCAGGCGTTCGAAGAAATCCTTCGCTGCCGAACAGTTATTTCTGTCAAACTTCTAAAGCAGGACTGCGTAGCACTGCAGTGCCCCATGTAATTTACCATTGCGAGTACGAACACGCTTCAGATATCGAAACCGCGTTGTTTTCTGGGTGACCTGTGCGACGCTGCGCGGCATTTCTCCGCTCTTTTTTTTTTTTTACCAGAGGCATCTCTGCACCATTCACAATTGCATGTTTCACCTGTTGTTTGTGTATTTTGTTAGAAAGGAGGCGCGTAGGTATGAGCGTAGTGTCTGTTTTTAAACAAACAAACAAAGAGACAAGAAAGCTCCTGGCACGTTCATAATGTAAAACGAGACCACGGTTATAGTACACATACTGCTCTGTTTGAACGATTGCGTTACTGAAGCTGCTAGCCGACTAAACTGCGTTGTGCAGGCACAAGGTAAAAAAAATTGGCTGATCCCACGCCTTGTGGGAATCGGTTTCATGCGAGGCAAGCAGCGCATAGTTGTCTATGCTGAATTTTTTGGCTTTCAGCCAAGCGTTACGAGGTGGATCGACATGTTCTTGTAAGCGTAGTAGCGTGCACATCGTGGCCTTACCACGCACGTCGATTACACTAGCGTTTAAAGGGTAACTTATGCTCTGACGTAACGTCAGCCCTCACTTTAAGAGCACAGACGTCAGGATTATCGAAACGAAGTGCACTTACGGTGCGATAATGTGAATGCCGTACGTAACATTCGTTAGCGTATTCCTCCGGGATTGAGCAACGCTTTAATATAGCTCGCTGAATCATAGGAGCACAAATGTATAGTTTATTAGACTTCTATGAAAGCGGGGCCAACACTGGAACCACAACTGACGTTAACCCGCATGACGTCTGTATCATAGCAGTACATATGGGATGTTCATTGCTTTGTTATAAAATTAGATAGCCAACACTGCAACCACAATTGGTTGTGTTCAGCTGGCAGGCTCCTGCCATGTGGTAGACATCGGCTGCACCCACTTTCTCGTGCCCATGCGCGAGAGGCATGCGTTGCGCTGTCACAAGAAGTGCGAGCTGGCACGCGGCATTGCAAACGCTAACACAGCAGCCTGTTGGCTCTCATGGCGGAAAACTCCTTGGGGCAGTCGCTCTTTCGCTCTCTTTCGTCCTCGTTCGCTCTATTGGATACGCCAACAACGGCGACGCCGCTCAACGCAGGAACGGGCGCTTAAGAGCTGCGCTCTAAAAACATCTCCACTAACGTGAAACCTGGGGAGGCACCGGTGTTTTCCATAGGTAGACTGTACTAGAACCGTTTTATAAGGACACGTCAATAGCAATGAGAGGACAGCGCCCCCTCATTACTACAGGCAGCGTCCAGACTGCGTCCATCGCAGAAACAGCTTTTCCTGAGCCAAAGCGCCGTCTTATTTGCCACATGCTTTACCGTGATGAGGCATGACAGGAGACACCGTGACAGACTACGACGACAGGAGACGCCGACAGCCCGATCGCATAAGGTGCTTCGCGCCTAAAAAAGGTGATAACCGTTACTAACGCGTTCGTTTTATCCCAATATTTCCTTGCTGTTACAGATAGTCAAATTCATAAGGTTAGCATCACGACACAACATTGCGTAACCATGCATGGAGCGTCATGAATGGGAAAAGCACACATAAATAACGACACATACATCATACATCATAAGCGACTTTGGAGGTATTTATAGCTCCTACCTTGGAGATGCAAATTTGGTACCGGAAAACACCTGTGTTTTAGAATGAATAATAAAAAATATGGCGCTATATTCCTATACTCTACTACCTGATTATGTGTGCTTGGGGACGTATCACAATGCTGTTAATCAACCGTAGTGAAAAACAATATGTACTGTCTATTTCGTATAAAGCTGCTCCAACAACCAATTATATACAACGGCTGAGACAATTGGTATTGAACTTACTAAGATAGCCTCAACCCACTTGAATTGACCCTTGTGCTACTGCCCAAGCAGTAAAAAGCTAATAG
Source organism: Rhipicephalus sanguineus (assembly GCF_013339695.2). NCBI lineage: Eukaryota > Metazoa > Arthropoda > Arachnida > Ixodida > Ixodidae > Rhipicephalus > Rhipicephalus sanguineus. The sequence continues at coordinate 38,280,128 of NC_051178.1, forward strand.
TAATCATATCAAGGGTTTTGCCTCCAAAAGCACAATATTATTATGCGACACGCTGTAGTCAGGTGCTAAGGATTAATTTTCACCAACTGAGGTTCTTTCTAATCCACCTGTCATGTTTGTTGGAATTCGTATTGCGTACTAAAACGCTACCAGCCCTTCTGTGTAGTACACGAACTTTTGCTCCTCCATTTTCACAATAGCAGAATGATGCTGTCGGTTGCCTCATCTTAAAAAAAATTTTGTGAATCTTGACTTGATCCATGGACATTTCCTTTACCAGTTTCCGCTTAAAAGCGATATGTAGAGACAATTCCAGTTATAACTTAATAAACTAGGTATTAACTACAATTTTAGATGAGGTAGCTAACGGCCAAAGTTAGTAACGGTCCAAGAAAGGTAGTAACGACTACAGTTAGTGCCCATTTGCTTGCTGCAACTAACTGTGTAATAACGTTCGTTAGCAAGCAGGTAATAAAACGTAACTGTTGCAGCTGGTAACTATTTAATAATGTAGGTACTGAACAGGCAGCAAAAAGTAAGTATCGGCCCAAGAAAGTTAGTAACCACTACAGTTACTTGAAGTTACTAACTTTTTAGTAATATTTTTAAGAGAGTAGCGAGGAATCGACGAGTAAGCCTTTAAAAGACGAGCTCCCATCGGCTGAGATCAATCGAAATGGCGTCATTGTGCGTCACCTCACCTGCGTGATGCGGTCCATGCTCTTGCGCAGCTGCAGCCGCAGCGCGTTCACCTCAGCCCTGGCGGCTTCGAGTTGTGCCTGCATGGCGCGCGCAGCTTGGACGCTGTCCCGACAGCAGCCAGCCAGTAAGCGCACGTACGCGCCCGGCTCAGCCATATCGTCCAGCTGGCGCAACTTGTGTTCTACCGTGGTCCACGTGCCGTCGGCGCGCTGCAGCACCGGGATGCGAGACGAAGGGCTCTCGGCCATGGCTCTGAGCACAGGAAGCGGGGCAACGCCTCTGACCTGATGCGACAATGAAATAATTGCGCGCGAATACCGAATTGTTATTTATGAGAACGTTGAGGGATACGAGAAAATTTGCTATTTTTTCAGAGAGACATGCCATGCAGTGAAGACCCTGAGTCTTACCGGCAGAGCCCCGAAGCACAGCGCTGAGAAAATTCGCATGCTACTGTAGCAGGCTTCAGTGGCATGCAGGCTCAAAATTCAACACCATTGCAACAATATTCCCAGAACACGCACATAGACGTCTCAATCCCTTTCCTGCTCGCGTTTCATGCTCCTTTCTGATATCGCTCACGAGGAATAAACCGCAGGCATTTCTTTATCTCGAGCCCTTATGCATAGACATGAGCAAGACCAATCGAAGCGATGACCATGGTGGCCTTCAGTGCATAGAAAAAGCGACACCCGCTCCTACATATATTAGGCTCTATGTATGAGACAATATGAGCACAAATATGTGCATAAACGGAATAGCAAGTGTGACAAATAATACGGCATTACCGCATGTCCGTTCTCTACCATTTTCTTGGCAATAAAGCTTGCAGGTAGCAATATGTCACACGTAATTACACACCGCCGCATTGACAGCATAGGCGACGACGCTTATAGCTCCAAGAAAAGGCGTCGGCATATTTGACGTCACTGCAGGCCTACAAAAGAGAGAGGAAATCAACAAACCTCTCCTACGGGAAACAGTAGGCGGGCACACGGTGAGACATTAGACGCGCTGAAGGACTGTGCCTGATGTGTCAGAAATTAATTTCATGGCGACATGATTTGTTTATTATGTTAGGGTTCACATGCTGCCTTTGATCTGCTTTTATGAGTGCTAAAAACAGGGAGGTTCGTCCACTCACTGTGTCTCGCATGTAGCATGTAGGGTGCTACCAGCCCCCGTAACGTCGCTTTCGCCCCAGGGCACGCGCGTCCTGGGGGTTAGTCGCAGTTAGCTTAAACAGCCGCCAAGCAAGAGATGGCGCTGTACTCTCGTGGTATAAGTTTACTGCGGGGGCGCCAGCAGCGCCGCCTCGCGAGAGAGAGGTGATGCCGGTGCACAGGCAACAGCAGCGAGTCTTCTTGTGGGGCTTGGCAGCGTTCGTGGACGGTCGTTTCTTGCGCGAGGGTCCGTGGGGGCGATTCTGCTGCTCCCTCCCACGGGTTCCTCATGGTGAGTCGAACGTCGGCGAGACCGCATTCGTGTTACATGATATGCGTTATCTTGTTTTTGTGTGCGTTAGGTTGTCTGTGTATTGTATTGCATTATGTATCTGGTTAGTTAGCGTGTTACTAGTTATGTATTAGATTCGGCTAGCGAGCTCGCCGTTGTAAAATCAGTTAATAAAGGCCACGTGTTCGTTTGGTTGACGGTGTGACTGTTTCCGTGTGTTCTATGAGCGCGGCTCATCTTCAGACCCCACAAGCTATAGTTGCGTTCTCAGAATTACTGTACCAACTAGGGGAAGCTGCAAATCTGAACTTCCCCAAAATGCACAGCGCTCGCACTTCTGTTGTTATTCGAGCCTCAGACAGTGGTAGCCATCACGTATTAGACGTTGCATAGTTAGTAAACACGAAGGCTAATAGTAGGATTTTTTTTATTATTGTAACTACACCACGATATTCATTAAGGTTGAGAGCTGGGCTAGTTGGCGACTGGTCATTATACCGTACGGTGAAGTAGCGCACTTTGGACGGGGACAAAGGAGACAAGAAGGAGACAAGTACCGACAAGTAGCTAGTGTAGTGTCCTACTTGGAGACAAGTAGTGCAGGCAGTGTCCTGTCCTTCTTGTCTCCTTTGTCCCCGTCCAAAGTGCACTACTTCACCGTACGGTACAATGATACGCCATGATAATTACTCAGATTTAAACAAAAAAAAAACAGCTCACAGAGGTTTCAGAGCGTACATGAAAGCAATCTGCAATTTTTACATTCCGTGGAAAATGATGGAAACATGCTGAGTTCGCTCATTAGTAGTGGCTTTATTTTAGTTTTAACAGCGGAGCCGTTCAAGCCGACGTGACGGGCTAACAGAATTGATCATTGTCATGAACCGGCACGCGTTCTCTTCGTCCTCTTCAGCTTTGCTTCCGGAACACGTGCGCCGATTTGTCCAGCGTGGGAAGCAATAACGCTGATGGGCGAGAGAACGAGTACAGAGAAAAGAGAAAGAAAGAAACAAACAAAAAGATTCTTGGCGATGCGGGATTCGAACCCGCGGACCCACGATCCCCAAGGCTAGCATCGTAACCACTGGGCTGTCCAGGCACGCTAGGAGAGCATAGTATATGCCTTGTATAGTAATAGTATTGCAAGGGTGTGGAAAAGAGAAGTGAGGGTAGGAGGAGAGATGTGGGGGGTGAGGAGGAGGGGAGAGAGTGAAGCATAGCATATAAAGAAGGAGAAAGATAGTTAGAGAGAGAAAGAAATGCAGAAAGAAAAAGACAGCGTCAAAGAAAGAGCGAGAAATATATATATAGAGAGAAAAAAGATGGAAGGAAAGAGGAAGCAAGCGAGAAATAGAGAGAGACAGAAAGGACGGAAAGAAGGAGAAAAGGATAGAAAGGGCAAGAAAGAAAAAAGTAGAGAGAGAGAAAAATAAATAGAAATGAACAGTAAAAAAAGACGTAGAGAAAAGAAAGAGAAAAAGAAAGAATGGGAAAACTAAAGACAAGGAAAGAAGGTCGTCCAGCTCCCCACTTCCTTCAGGCATGGCGCCACTAGTTCGAAGCTGCCCTAATCTTTTTAAATAATGAAATTAGCTTTCATTCGTGAACATATCATGCATAGGAACGTGATGAATAGTCTACAGAAATACTTCATGAAGCTGTGGACGTGCGTGCGTAATTTTGAACGCGTAAACGTCGTGGTACTTCAAGGTACAAAACTGCAACATGAGTGTGAGTCGAATAAGGAAAACAAACGCCATTTCTCAGTTCGAATTAAATCAGTCACTCGCTCCGATGTGCTCCGATGTGACCCGAGACAATCAATTTTCACCTGTTTTCATCAATTTAGCCATTGTAAGTCTATCCGCCGTTTAAATGGTGCCGTGTATGTTATTTTGATATCGTATATACAACTGGTTTCCGGTTCACATGTGCATGAATTTATATATGCCAAACTTTTTTTGTTTCGTTCATTCATTTGTGTCAGCATCCTGTAAAAATTTCAGCAACTTCACTAAAGAGAACTAGTCTGTTGGACTTGCTTCACGTCCATATTTGAATATATGTGGCTTAAGTGCACAAATATCGCACAAAAATGTTTCGTCATGTGCGCTACAGTCTAGGCTGTCACTTAAACACATTGCATCGTAGGCGAAACAATAACACCACAGCAATTACAGTGGATAGCACTTACTGAACTCACAGGCGAACATGACCTTTTAAACGTGATATCCAACAAATATCTACACTAGCTCAAAGCAACACCTAAACAACAAGTACGTTAGCGTGCAGAATTTGAGAAGCTAAATTTTCATGCAGCCAATGCACCTCACAACGAAAAGAGCAGCGAATATTCTACTGTATGACATCACTGCACGGGCTCGAGTGCCGGAGCGCGTACATTAATGCTCACACTGATTGCGTGGTCTACAATGTTGGTCTTTTCATGCGTAGATTTCTTTTTCTCTCCAATAAAACTTGAAAACATTTGAGTTCTTTTCACTTTTACGAAAAGAGCTCACAAACAACATCGCACACTATGCCATATGGCACCGTCCGCTTGATTTCCGCACCTCAGCAAATTTTGACGTGCTTCGCGTAGCACATGGCAGATACCTTGAGGTTTCGGGGGCCCGGCTTCTCCCAGCAGTCGTTGTCCTTCGAAACACGAGCGTTCGTGCGACTGCCCTTCGGCGAAGCAGGACACTGCTGCGCTGATAGGATAGTGTACATACAGCCCGATAACAACCACTCCCCTCGCTCACAGCTATTACCGGCACTCTAGCAACCCGTGGACGCTGACACCCCGTGGGCTGTCTCGAGCACAAGGCCGCGTAAGACGAATTCGCTTGACAGAAACAAGCGCGCTTAGAAGCATATTGGCTGTATTGATTAGTGCATTGAGCTTATGGAGCATGCTGATGGGTCATCCAATGCGTCCTCTGTGTGCGTACGGTTGCAAAGCACAACGGCATAGCATTAATTCTTGAAATGATCTTGAGATGAAGCGGCACACCACTAAGTAACGGAAGAGGCATCGCCACGGTGGCCCAATGGTTACGTACGGTGCTCGGCTGCTGACGCGAAAGACGTGCTTTCGATTCCATCCGCAGCGGTCACATTTCGGTGTAGGCGAAATGCTACAGGCCCGCGTACTGTTCGATTTCAGTGCATGTTAGAGAACTCCAGGCGGTCGAAACTATCCGGAGCCCTACGTTATACCTCAAAAAACCAAATTGATCTACTCTGGCGCATTACTGCGCCACTTAGCTTTGAGCACTGATAAAAGTAATACGTCGAACGCTGACGCTAGGACGATAAGGCGGGAGGCAGACGCTTGTGCCAGCATTACATGCTTATCGCATATGTAGAAACCTGTATTGTAGAGAGCAAGCGTAAATGCGGGTGATAAAGAGCTATTGTGCGCCGTGCATTTCTGGTGTTAGACAAACGAGGGAGAACAAATGCGCAGTGGCTTTATAGTTCGTAAAATATGCGTCTTGTGTTTACTTGCATCTTCGAAACCTTTAATTACCATTGCTAGAATCATAAAATCTTTGAATGATGTCATTTACGCATATTCGATTAGGCGAAATTCGAATCTCGACGCCAATATTAAATCGTTTACATTTTAAAGATTAGTGAAACAAGATATTTGTGGAGTACGATATGCAAAAAAAATAACTCTTTTAAATTATCTGCCCTCTAAACTTAGACGCTTTCAAATGAGTAACACATGCATTACATAACCTGGTACACAATTCCACTTAACCCTAAGGAAGTAATTTATATAAGAAGCTCTGAATTCAGAGCTCTGGAGATGCTCTGGACGAATAATGACCGCTAATGCGCATTCCGCAAAGTTATGTACGATGCATTTTACAGAAACCGAATGGAAATGTGAACATCCAGATAAAGTTTATTGCCTGAGCTTTTAGTAACTACCCAAGCCCTAATGCTCCTAGCCCAATCGCAACGTGCAATCACTGAAATGCATCGACCACAAGAACTACGTACTCGCAAACTAGAACATGGCAAGAGAGAATTAGCCATGGTACCACAAAATTTCTTCATGTCAAAATTTTATCACGAAATGAAGCTGGATTTCCATAAATCCTGGCGGATTTTGCTCCTTCATTAACGTTTTTTTTAACACGAAAGTGTTGTATGCCGGGGTCCACCAAAACTTCAGTGACGTGTTTCCGTCATGGAAATGACGTCGAAGAAAGATACACGATCAGATTGCAAAGAAAATAAGTTCCCTCAACGGGCATCGAACCCACGACCGCTCGGTCCGCAACACTAGATGCCGGGCACGCTATCCACTGCGCCACGGTCGCAGACTATAGAGGCTTTACAAACGCGCCTTTTATATCTACCACTCTCCCGGTCGAGGGGGTGGTGTTGCCCTCTGGGAGCGGTAAGGTAAAGTAATTTTTGTCATTATTGTGGCCTCCGCGATTAGCACCTGCAACGCGTTACACGTCCATCCCATTCGGCGCGTTTTCAATAGAAGTTCAATTTTGTCAATGCCTTAACACACCGCGAGGTGGCGATCTTAGCACAAGCGTCGTAAAATCGTCGGCCTCGCTCGTAGTATCCCAAACCAAAAAAAATCACAGCATATCCACGGAGTGAATGTTGATGAGTGGGCGAAGCTGCGGAGGTTCATCGGTAAACCGTGAATCTTCCGTGAATTCTGCCCAGTACATCATCACCGACGTGAGATCGGGCGCGTTTATACTAAAGGTTCGATGAGTTATGACGACTTGCAGCTCACTTTAATTTTACATGTACGCTGTGAATTTTCATTGTTTAGAAAATCATCGCTTTAGAAAACATCTGGCGTCTTTCGTTAAGCAGCTGGCGTCTTTTCGTTTTGCTTTAGAAACATCTGGCGTTCTTTCGTTTTGCTTTTACAAAACATCTGGCGTCTTTCGTTGGTTTATTTCATCAATCAACGGCGTTTTGAACAAAATTTTTATTGTTTAATCACGCACAGGAGAAATCTCACCAGGCACTACCTTGGAGGTGAACAATGGCTGCTAATGGGAATGAGAGACAGAAGAAGTTGGCTTTTAGCTAACACTTACACTTCTACTTCTACTAACGTTTCCTACTGGAACATGCCAATGGCTGCTAATGGGGAATGAGAGACAGAAGAATTCGGCTTTTAGTTAACGCGCACGCTGCGAATTTTTTATTGTTCAACAACGCACAGGAAAAATCTCCCACCGGCACCACCTTGGAGGTCAAGATCTGGTACTAGCGTTACAACTGGTTGCGCACTACTACGACTACGAGAGACGAACGGGTGCCTCCTTAAGGAGCTTCGCCCCTAAAATAGCTCTGCGACGCGCGCCTGCCTCACCTTGACGTAACTCCGCGTTCCCCGCTCACGCGCTTGCCCCGAGAAAAACCGCGGCCGGGCTACCGAGGCGGCACGACGCGCTTTGTGTTTCCCTCTAGTCAGGCCGTGGTGTTCAATCACATTTTAACATGCCGCGGGATGGCGACCAAGTTCTGCGTCCAATATGCGACGCTCCTCTGGCTATCAAACCTCGTTCTCTGATTACGCTTTCACCGTTAACTACTGCAGCTATCACAAGGGCTTGTTTAATCATTTAACATGGACGTTATTCGTCGGGATGGAGATGTACCACCAATCATCAAAGTGGGTGCATCCACGTTAAACGGTGCTATAGCTGCCAGACATCCAATATACATTGTACAAACTCTCTTATATCACTGTGCAGTAAACATTCAATTACTTCTGTAAGGGCACGCTTTACTTTCGTGTTATTCAGATTCCTATGACGGAGGGATCCACAATTTTTTTTGTTTTTAGCTGCACCGTGAAGTGGAATGGAACAACTTTTAGAAACCCGTACGCCTCTTGCTAATAGACCAGAATTCTGCATCGCAGACGATCTATACTATGAGGACTTCAGAAGCGTATCATTTCTTCGTCTGCTGGGGAGCCCCCTCGGCTGCTGACCCGAGCCTCGCGGGTTCGATCCCGGCTGCGTCGATCGCATTTCGATGGAGGCGAAATGGAAGAAACCCGTGTACTGTGCGACGTCAGTGCACGTTAAAGAACACCAGATGGTCAAATTTTTAGGAGCCATCTACTACTGCGTCCATCATAATCATATCGTGGTTTTGGCACGTAAAACCCCAGATATCATATATAAGCTGGGGAGCCGCGTTCGCGGGTTCTTTTCTTACGAGAACTGGTGTTCTTTTTTTTTTCTTGCACATTGACGAGAGCAGCTAGGGACATGAAAAGGGCTGTTGGAGTGAACCCCTGACTTCTTTCGCTGCAAAGTGAAGTTACCGCCAACCGCGGAAAAGAAGCCAGGCCTGCGCGGAAGACAAGGCAGTCACGCTGGAGAAGCCTACCCATGAAATGCAAAAAAAAAATTACCAAGCATCGCTTTGTGGACACTGATGAAACTGCGAAGCTGGTGGTCTTCTCTGGCGCTCACATCAGGCGGCCTCTTCATCGGGAAAACGAGAAATGTTGGCCATTGTGAAAGCACATGCTCTGTGTGGCCTATCCTCTGTGGCCTATCAGGTATGTGCCACAGAAATTAGGCAAATCCCACTACTCACCTCTGTTCCGCTAAAAATGAAGAAACAACAGTTAGCCCGAGAAACTGGTATGTGGCAAGGAAATTTCTGCGACCTATAACAGAGCTATCATCATCATAAACAGATATGTGCCACAGAAATTAGGTAAATCCAAGTACTCACCGCTGGTCACTAAATAGGAAGGCAACAGTTAGCCCAACAATAAGAAACGGGAAAGGCAACGGACAGCTGCGAGAAGACCTCGAAGCGATCGAGAGAGAGGGAGAGAGGTGAACACATTTATTGTAAAAAAAGAGGGAAAAAAACGCTGTGACTGTGCTGCGCTGAAACCGCAGCACAGTCACAGCGAAAGCTGGAAGAGCGGCGTTTCTAGAGCCTGTTAAGCTCTCTTGGGGCTACAATACAAGTACACGAGAAAGGTACCCACTACGCCATAAATCACAATTTTTGTGAAGTTGGGAAGCACCTACTATGCCATTATTCGTCATCCTGCGGAGAAGCGAGGCACCAGCTACACGTCTGTAAGGCATTATGTGCACTTTGTTGACGCGACGACTGATGACGATGAAGAATTATGGCTGAGCCCTTTGTAATGGGTTGGAATCTCTAAACGGCCCACCAGTTATGTAATTTGCATTGGGTGACGCCCGGTCGCTATTTCCCTACCCCATCATGCTGTATAACATACGTTGACGTGGGAGAGAGAGGGGGTGTCGAAGAACTTTACTGAGACCCCGAGGAAATGGATCATGCGCTTATGGGCTTCTTTGGCAACCAATACAAGTGCACGTGCGAGGAACCCACTACGCTATAAGTCATTGTAGTTTTTGAGAAGTAGGGCAGCAGGCACTGTGCCATTCTTCGTCGTTCTACGGAGAGCGTTCGTACCTGCTAAACGCGTGTAAGGCATTATGCGCACTTTGTTGATGTTGTGCCTGATGACGATGAAGAATTATGGCAGAGCCCTTTGTAATGGGTTGGAAGCATTCAACAACCTACTCGTTGCGCAATTCGCATTGTGTGACGCCTGGTTACAGAATTCGCGTTGTGCGACGCTTGGTGCTTATTTTACTCTTCTACCACGCTATATTATATATGCTAATGTGGTTCCTTCCCGACATGAAGCCAGTATAGGACCTTTTCGCAAAGCTATTTCACGCACCGGCATGGCTCAGAGGTTGAATACTGGGTTCCCACGCAGAGGGCCCAGGTTCGAACCTCACTCCGTCCTGGAATTTTTTTCTTATTTCGTTTTTTTTTCTTATTTCGAGCGATACTGGTTACGGACACCGGCGGCGGCGGCAGCAGCGGCGGCGGCGGTCAACTACGGCGCCAAAAACGGCCGGTGAAATGATCTCATAACAGCTTTCGCTGTAAAAAGAGTTTGGGGGCAAAAGCATGACCCACCTACATGGTCGGCGTCCCTAGTCCGGGACACCGCATGATGAGGCCCCGTCTCGCACCCGTCTCGCCAGAGTCCGTTAAGACTTCGACGAGGAGCAGCTGAAGAGGGCAGTCTCCCATGCTTCTCGGGAAGGGGTAGAAGAAGGGGGAAAGTGGAGATTTTTTGTACAATCCCACACCATGTGGAAGACATCACAGGTCTTCCCACAGTGTGGGCACCGCCCATCCGTGTTCGGATCGTAATGTTTTATAATTGCAGGAGAGAGGAGAGTGCCTGTCTGCAGGCGCCTTAAAGTTCGCTCCTCCGCCTTACTCAGCCCGTTACTCAACCCAGTGGCAGGAGCTGGGAAAAGGTGATGAGTGCCGCGAGAAGAAAGAGTTTCTTTGAACCCCAGCAGTGGTGTATTAGCCTCCGAGTCATAAAAGCTGGAGCGAGGAGCCCGGTGGGTAAGCGCTCGGGCGGCTGTAGCAGCGGCCTCATTACCTCGTAAATCCTGATGGTCAAATTATGCGTTTCGGGGTTGGATCAGTGGCAGCCTGTTTCAGAATTTGGTTGGCTGAGGGGGATATCTTACCTGCCAAGTGATGGGCACGTGCTTTTCGGGAATCCGTGATCATAATTTTCGAACTGGGATCCGCGGCAGCAAGCTCTATCGCCCCTTCCTCAGCTCGCTCTAAATTTTGTGCTCGGAAGGAGAGCCCGTTGACGTGCTTTTCCTGGTGAACTACAGCGGCCGTGTAAAGCCCTAGGACGACGGCCCTGCTATGCTTATGAAGTATACACCAGGTCGACAGCCGCGTTGTCTTTCAAGCGTCCGAGCCCGCGCTTATCGTTTGCTTTCATGCGTGTGCGTGCCCATGTTACGGGGAGCAGAGAGACCCAGGGCATATGGTGCCACAGTTCTGGAATACGCTCCGCCTCCTCTGGAGTGCAAGTGTGTTGGATGTGTAAGCGGTTGAGCAGGCGGCGCCCGTGGGCCGTCTGCACTAGAGTTACTGTATATGCTACCTTTATACAGTAACTCTAGTCTGCACGAGTCGCGTACAGTCGAAACCCGCGATAACGAAATCCCGAGGGAACGAAATTCTCAGCGCAACGAAATATCTTCGGAGCACCGGCGAACGCCCATAGGAGTCAATGCATTTCGTAACTCGCGACTACGAAAGATATTTATACCGCAGTCCCTCATTATTGAAATTTTTGAAACACGAGTGCGCAGATAATCTACTCTCGCAACATTATTTACATTCCATAACTGCTGAAATGTATTCATGCTACACCTAAATTGTGCAAAACTATCGCTACAGCGCACTTGAGCAGCAGCCGCCATCATTGTTTACAAAAAACATAAAGCTAGCGACAATGATGATGATGATGGCTTGCCGAAACACCTGCTCGTTGTCGCGGACTACGTAGGCGAATCCACGTTCCTCGTGGAGTTTCGTTCGTTGGCTTGGCTCTGTGCTTGGCTTTGTCGGCTTTGCGCGCACATGGTCGCGTGTGTGGAGCCATTTGTGGAGCGTTTGCTTGGTCGCTTGGTGCAACGTGAACTGTGTGTTGCGATTGCTTCGTCCGATTTCGCTGCCTGCGAAGATGCCGCTTCCAACGGAAAAGCGGAAGTTCATCACGCTGGAAGATCAGGCTGCAATCATCAGTGAGGTGGAAAAGGGCAGGAAAAAAATGAACATCGCCGAAGAATTCGGCATTGCGTGCAGCTCGCTGTCCGCGATTCTTCGCTGATCCGCGCTGATCCAGCGGAGGTGGAAGAAGGTTCGCCTGTAGGCGCACTTGATGACGGTACTGGTGACAGCGCAGTGCCGCCGTCACACTGACCAGTGCACGGGGCGAACTTTGTGCCGTGGCAAAAGAGATTCCCGTTCGAGAGGCATGACACTGCTGCATGGTAAGGCCCGCCAAAGCAAACTTACTGACTTTTGGAAATAAAATGTGCTTTTTGTAAATTCCATGTCTTTCTTGCCGCATTCTCGCGCCAACGAAATTCCCGCAAGAGCGAAATTTTGTGCTTTCCCCGCCGATTTCGTTATTGCGGGTTTCAACTGTATATTGATTGATGAGGTGGGACTCCCGCAACTCCTGGTAGGAGTTGGGGACACCCAACGCCCTGAGATGGGCGTTGGAGGTAGCTACCTGGAGATCCAGAGCTCGCTTAGTAGCCTTCCGGATGATGGCGTCGATTCTTTCGTCTTCTTGCTTGTTAGTGCGAAGGTATGGAACGGCGTAGAGGATCCGGCTAGTCACGAAGGCATGGGCTAGCTGAAGCGCGTCTTTGCCCCGCAGACCGCCCCGCTTGTTGGAAACGCTGTGGACCATGCACCCTACCTGTTAGCCTACTCTCTTGAGTTTCGCAATAGTGGAATCTGGTCTGCGTCTGTGGTGAATGAACAGGCCCAGAATCCGGAGCTTTTCCACCTCTCTAATGGAAACCCCACACAGAGATATGTGTATGGCTGAGTTGCCTTATGTCTTCGCTCTGACATGCAGAAGCTCCGATTTGGTTGGAGCACATTGGAGTACACAATCGTTGACATACGCCTCGACTATGGATGCGGCCCGCTGAAGGCATTCCTGCCTTTCCCCAAGGCTCCCCTCAGTGGTCCAGATTGTGATGTCATCAGCATACACAGCGTGTTGAGTGCCTTCCACACGGGCCAATTGGCTTTCGAGGCGCATCATAGCTCTGTTGAACAGGAGCGGTGATAACACCGCTCCCCGAGGGGTATCTCGTGTTCACATAATGTAATTGCCATATTACTCGTCCTCGATCCGAAGAAGACACTGGCGCTTAGAGAGGAAATCTCTTATATATGCAAATGTCCGAGCCCCGCAATCGACGGAACTCAAGTTGGCCAGGATGCTACTATGCTTAACATTGTCGAAAGCCCCTATCAGATCAAGGGCAAGGATGGCTTTGTCAATGTGTTGCATAGTTGTGGGTTGTATGACGTCCCTGTGCAGCTGGAGGAGGACACCATGTGCAGACGTGTGGTGACGAAATCCAAACATGGTGTCTGCAAAGAAGCCCTTGCCCTCCAGGTATGGAGAGAGACGATCCCGTACTATTGTCTCCATGTCGCTATCAGGGTTTTGTTTATACTTCATTGTACTCTGTGCTTCTAAATGCCGCCCGCAGACTTTTACTGAGCGGTGATGTGGAATCTAACCCGGGTCCTAACACCCGTTCTCAGCGCGATGCTGCTTCACAACCTCAGTTGACAGATCTTAATAGTGAACCCACGGTAGTGGAAATGTTCGCTGAACTACTAAATGGTCAAAAGAAATTGGCTCAGGATATGGCTGAAATCAAAATGTTTCAGTCATCTGTCAATGCGAGGTTTGAAGCTTTGGAAGCTCGTGTATGTTCTCTGGAATCACCATCAACGTCTAGTGGTATGCAGATTTCGAATGATCACATGCATGCTCAAATTCAACAAATAAAGAGCGCCATATCAACTCTCTCTAACAAAAACGACAGCTTAGAAAACAGATCACGTAGAAACAATATTATCCTTCATGGCCTTAGTGAAGGGCCTGGCGAGAATCGTGAGGAACTATCCGCCATCATTTCCAAGTGGTTCGACGACACTCTTAAGGTTGCATGTCCGCGCATAGAAAGGTGCCACAGGCTTGGCAGTAACGTTAGAGGCCGCCCACGTCCCGTTATCATGAAGCTCTTGGATTTTCAGGATAAGGTGGCCGTGTTAAAAAATTGCTACAAACTTAAAAACACCGGCTTCCGGGTCTCCGAAGACTTCTCTCCCCAGGTTCGTAATATTCGCAAAAGGCTCTGGGAGGCATCCGCCTGTTATAGGGATAACGGTGCATCTGTCCAAATTCGTTTTGATCATGTGTTCATTGACAAGGTGCGATATGACTGGGATAGTTCATCCAATACTCTTGTCAGATCATCCACTGGCTTAGCTAAACCCGCTGAATCTACCTCTGGGGAAACATCTTCTTGACCACGTGGCACCTACAATAAAGTCTTCTTATTAAATATCAATGCCAGAAGTGTTGTTAGTAATTACTCCAAATTTCTTTCCCTCATCTCCTCTTATGCCCCACACATTGTCGGCGTTACTGAGACTTGGCTGCATGATGGAGTTCATGATTCTGAAATAACACTCCCTGGCTTCAAGGTGGTTCGGAGAGACAGAGAATTCGGGAGAGGCGGCGGTGTGGCCCTATTTCTTCGGTCTCACCTGAACTTCTCTGTACTTCCTGCACCACCGAATACTGAGTCCTTGTGGTGTAAGGTCCAACTAGAAAATATGTCCTTGATTATCGGGGTCGTGTACCGACCTCCTGGTTCTGATATAAAACATTTACAGAATCTAAACCAATTTCTACAAAGTTATGTTGCTTCAGCGCCTAACATTATTTGCATGGGTGATTTTAATGCTCCTGGTGTGGACTGGTCATCTATGACAGTTAGCGGACATGAAGTATCCATCGGAAGAGAGCTAATCGACGTTTCGTTGTCTTGTGGCCTTCACCAGATTGTTAAGGACTCTACGCGTAATGCTGCTGTCCTGGACCTGGTTTTTGTCACTTCATCTCTAGCTAACTCCGGTTTTGAATGTGATATTATTGATGGCGTATCCGATCATAACGCTGTATTGTTCTCAGTTCCGGGTATCGTCCCAAATTGCCGTTACACTTACTGCACGTTTCGTGATTTTAACCATGATGATCTAGCAATTATAGACGCCCTTTGCGACTCTTTTCAAGAATTTGAGCTAAAAAGCGTCACCAGTGATGTCAATACGTTATCAGCTTTTTTCGAAAGTCTTGTCAGTAAGTGTATCAATTGTTTCATTCCTTTGAAAACAAAGAAAACAAACACTGAAATACCTTGGATGACTAGGGACCTCTTGCATTTGTCGCGTCGTGTGACCAGACTACGTCGAGCAAGACGCTCTGGTGACTTAACAAAGCTCCAACAGTTTGTTAGCGCCAAAAACGAACTTTGTGCTAAAATTAAGGCAGCGAAAGAATTTTATTACAGGGTTACCTTGCCGAAGCTAATGAAAGCAAATCCCCGTAAATTCTGGAAGGCTATCCAACCATCTGGGTCTTCATCACACACGATGACAATTGACAACGTTGCAGTTTCTGGTGCACAGACAATCGCTTCCGCCTTCAACGCCTACTTCCACTCAGTCTTTACTACTGACAACTCGGACATCCCTGTTTTTCATTCAGAATCTCACCCCGGAATTGACAATGTGTCAGTGTCAATTGAGGGCGTACTCAATCTCATTTTAAATTTAGACACCAAGAAATCATGCGGTCTCGACGGCATCCCAACAGCTTTTCTAGTTAGATACTCTCTTTGGTGTAGCAGATACCTCACAATTATTTTTAGAAAATCGCTCTCGTCAGCCACACTTCCTTTTTCGTGGAAATGTGCCTCAATTCTGCCCTTATTTAAATCGGGTAATGCTCAATTATTAAGCAATTATAGACCAATCTCTTTAACAGCGCATTCATGTAAAATGCTAGAGCATATAATATTTAGACATATCATGGAATTCCTTGAAACGAACAAAATCTTAAGCACTTACCAGCACGGCTTCAGACGCGGTCTTAGCACTATTACTCAACTTACAGAATTCGTTCATGACATCAGCAGCTCGATGGACATAGGTGACCAGGTTGACACCATTTTCATAGACTTTGCCAAGGCATTCGACACTGTCTCACATCCTAAATTATTGCACAAGTTGTTTGCCATATTGAAGAACGTGACCTTGGTTGGCTGGATATCCGACTTTCTTTCGCAGCGTTCACAGTATGTGTGCTTCAGCTCTACTAACTCGCCTTCGATGCCTGCTTCATCAGGTGTTCCCCAGGGTTCTGTGCTGGGCCCCCTCTTATTCCTGCTTTATATTAATGACCTCCCCTTGCACACCACTGTGCTAATACGCCTTTTCGCAGATGACTGCGTCCTATATCATACTGTTAAATATCCACTGGATCATGCCACTTTCAACAATTCCTTCTCTCACTTTTGTAGCTGGTCCAAATCTTGGCAAATGAATAATAACTTCTCCAAGACCATCGTTATGTCATTTACCCGACGTTCATGCCCCTTGACTTTTGACTATGGTTTTAACAATGTTAGCTTGTGCAGGGTGAACGAATTCAAGTACCTCGGTATCCTTATGACACCCAATCTCTCATGGTCTAAACACATTGATCTCACATGCAACAAGGCTCTTAAGAAATTAGGCTATTTACATCGTACGCTCCGTCTTGCTCCTCAAGAAACCAAACTGCCTACCTACAAAGCTCTCATTCGTCCCATCCTCGAATATGGTTGCGTGGTGTGGAACCCACATAAGAAATGTGACATTAAAAAACTAGAACGCGTTCAAAAAAGAGCTGTGCGATTTGTATGCAAAAGATATGACAGGGATTTTTCTCCGTCGAATTGTCTTCCTCATCTAGGTCTCACTACACTTGCGAAGCGTCGCCACGTTGAATGCCTCAAATTCCTTTACAATCTAATCAATTCTCCCCGCCTCGACACTCTAGACAGTCATCTTAAGTTCTCCAGACCTTCATCTACGCGGAGCGACCTCACCCTTAACATTGCAACTTTTTTCACCCGCACTGACATGTTCAAATATAGCTTTTTTCCTACAACTATAGAAGCCTGGAATTTGTTGCCCGGAAGTGTGCGTTGCTTACCACTCAAAGAATTTCTGGAAGCATGTTCATGAATGTTGATTTGCTGTTATTGTTTAGTTTTCTTTTCTCACTCCTGCAATAGCCTCATTGAGGCTGCAGTATGTAAAAATAAATAAATAAAAAATAAATAAGCTTTCCTGCGCATGAGATCAGTGATATGAGCCTCAGGCTTTCAGTATTCACGGCCTTGCCTGCTTTGTGGACAAAAGTCACAAGTGATGTTTTCCATTCGGGAGGAAGCGGACGTCCGTCCCAGATCTGGCTAATGTATTCTAACAAATGGGGGTAGGCTGTGTCAGGAGGTTTGCCAACGGTTTCACTGTTACGCGGTCCCGTCCCGGAGCCGTACACCGGCGTATTTTAGCTAGGGCAGCTTGAGGTCATGCAACTCAAAATTGGCATTGAGTTGTTTATTAGACTTGCCAGAGTACGTGTACGCAGGCCCAGAAGGGTGCTCCGTACGACAGCGATATCTATCGAACAGAGTATCCGCAAGGTGTGCTGTCGTTCCTTGGTACCCATGCAGAGCCCGCCGGAGCTGCTCTCGTTTGAGAGGGGTTTATGAGACTGCGAAAGAGACGCCATGTCCCCTTTGAGCTCATCTGATGAGTTGCAGCGTCGCGACGAGCCATCCAATTTGCATATCAGAGCTGGGCAGCATAGGCTGCTGCCTGCTGCGTGAGTTGGGCTATGCGGGTGCTTAGTTTGCGATTAGTGTTCTGCTTTTTCCAACGTTTCGTTAAGCTTCGGCGCGCCTCCCACAAGTGCAAGAGCTGAGTGTCCGCTGCAAGGATCTCTTCGGTGGTTTGTAGTGTAGTAGCGTGTTTTTTCACTATGTTGTTTATGTGTTTAGCCCACTATGCGTAGCCGCCAGAGAATAGTACGGGAGGGATAGTCTAACTTCGGAATTGATGCCAATCGGTCAGCTTAGCATAAACCCATTTCTTACGCGCTGGCTTTTCCAAGAATGTAACCCGAAGAAGGTAGTGATCACTGCCTAAACAATCGCCCGAGTTCTCCCAGGTAGCGTCCTTAGCATTTTCTACGAGAGAGATGTCCGGCCACCTGTCATGGGTTACCGAGTTCCCCACTCGAGCGGGGCACGCCGGGTCCGTGAGAGCGTGAGGGGAAGGGTGGAGATAAGCCCCGTCAGCTTACGCTTTTGGCCTTCGCGTAGTGGAACTGCGCGAACTGGAAAGTCTGCGACGATCACTAAAGGATCTTTGTCTGCCAATTTGATCGCGCGAAGAAAGATTTCACTGAAGGTTACGCGCGGCTTATGCGTGGGGCATTATATGTTTAGGACATTTATTGACGGTTTGCGGGGTCTGAGAGGCAGTACCCTGACTATTGTGTATTCTTGTTCGGTACTCAAATTTAAATCAACCTGAATCTCGGTATATGATTGATTCACTAGGATCTCTCGACATTGACACCATTGCTGTGACCCGTGGATCGCCGCGGGACCCGTGGATGACTTCTCTTTTCGACTATCTTTCTGGATCATCGACCATTCTTGTATCCTGATGTCACCGACGCCAAGCTGCTCATTTCGCCATTCGTGATCGGCTGCTTCACCGACAAAAATACGCTCCAGCAGGCCGTAGATGGCTCTTGGTTATTCCCCGCAGCTTAGGATCACAAACATGTGCCCCGTTACAAGGCGATCCGCAATGTGGCCACGCCGGGGTGTTTAAAACATACGAACGTCTTCGCCATCGCTACTACTAGCGCGTGATGTACAATTTTGTATGAAAATTTGTTCAGTGCTGCCCTGAGTGTCAGCGTTGCAAATCGCCGCCTTTACGCGCGTCTGGAGCCTTCCAGCCGCTTCCGTGCCCTGCCAAACCCTTCGATCGCGTCGGCATTCATCTCTACGGTTCACTTCTGCTGACACCAGACGGCAAACGGTCGATCATAGTCGCTGTGGACCATTTGACACGCTGTGCCGAAACTGCTGCTCTTCCAAGTGCCACAGCGCGGGATGTAGCATCTTTCGTCTTATGCCGTTTCATCCTTCGTCATGGCGCTCCTCGAGAACTCTTCAGTGACAGAGGCCTAGCCTTCCTCTCAGTAGTCGTCAAAGGTCTGCTTTCCGAATGCCACATTGTTCATCAAAGACGCACGGCATGCCACCCGCAGACTAACGGGCTCATAGAACGATTTAACCGTACCTTCTGTGATATGCTCGCGATGTACGTGACATCTGACCATAGTAACTGGGGCCGCGTTCTTCCATTCATAACGTTTGCATACAACACCGCGACACAGGCTACCATGGGATTCTCACTATTCTTTACTGGTGACCGCGGACGTTTGGACAAGTAACAACTTGTGCCTGATCATAAAGTGCAACACGAAACAAAAAGACGTGAAGTCATGTCAACCACCGGCAACGAACGCCAGCAAGCCTCGACCAACCCCGCAGAAGCCGAGACCTAGGGTGCTATCGTGGAACGATGCCTTATGCCATATTCTATGCTATTCTTATCATCCACCACTCGCGGCTGGCTGATCGCGTTGATAACGCGGACGGACCGTCGTTCTGACCACTGGCCAAGCGCGAAAAGCACGAAAGGCATTGGAATCGGAAATAGCATCGTTCCGCGATTGCACCCTATTCAACACCATCAAACTGCCAAAATTTTGGGAACGGAACTTCTCGGCGTGGCTCATCCAAGCAGAGGCCCGTTTTGAACTCTCACGGATAACGTCCCAGACTGGCAAGTAGCTCCTTGTGGTCGACGCGCTTCCAGCGCCGTCATCAGGGAGATTTCCGACCTTCTCCATTCGTTCGCGCGCAACCTACCGGAGTCACTTTATGGGAATCAAGGCCGCTATACTGTATCGCACAGCTATGCCGGAACGCACACGGTTGCAACAGCTACTTTCAATCGAACAACTCGGCAATCAACGACCAAGGCAGTTAGTGCGTTTCGATTCCTTAATCTTCCCGGTCCACGCGCTTATTTCAAGAGCTCCTGCACGTGTTTGGCACGAACCGTCTGCGCGCGGCCTCCTACCATTCCCAGACCAATGGCCTCGTGGAAGGCTTTGACCGACAGCTCAAGGCAGCACTAATTGCCCATGGCACACCATCGCAATGGGTTCAACATCTACCCTTGGTACTTCTGGGTGGCCGGTGCGACTTAGAATCGGACATCCGGTGCTCGAGCGCGGAGCTCGTCTACGGTACTCCGTTCCGTCTGCCCAGCGACTTCTCATCACAACCACCCTCGGCAGCTCTGTCTACTCACGAGTACGTGCGTCTTTTTTGGGACCTCTTCCGGGATCCTAAACCCTGTCCGACACGTCCTGTTCCAGCACGCACACGTCACATTACAACTGATCTGACAAATGGAACCCACGTTTTCGTGCGCTTTGAACCTATTCGGCCTGCTGTCCTACCACACTACCTTGGGCTCTTTCCTGTACGGGAGAAACACGAGTCAACAACATATATCACGGATATTCCCGGCAAACCTGACGCCATCGCACTGGAGCGGCTGAGCTAGCCGACTGCGAGACTACGCCCGCATTCGCATGGCTCAATCCAGTCCCACACGTCTCCGTTCCCGTCGGTGCGGGGGCTACTTCCATCCACCGACTTTCCTACCAGTACTGATCTCGTTCGCAGACCATGCCGCTCTTAGGGGGAAGAGTTATGTAGCGCCGCAGATGGCGCGGGGAAGGAAGAAGAGGTCGGGTGAGGCCTTGAGTGGCGCGGCAGCAAGGCTGGCGCAAGGGGCGCAGAAATGCAGAAAAGATTAGTTGTGTTAAGGCTCCGGTGCTGGAAGGACCTGTCGAGTCGCTCTCTTATATGTGCTTCGCACTTCCTCCTGTATGGACGCGAACCTTCGTACACCATCGACACTTTCCTTCCATACCGTCCTGACTCTCCCGAATGCCCACCTGTGTCCGAAGCTGCCCGACAAGCGGAGGAGTGCTGCCAACTCGCGTGCACATTTACGTCACAAGAGCAACAGCGCCAGAAAACAGGGTGTCGGAACGAAATGTTTTTCGTTTCGGTTTTAGTTTCGTTCCACCGCAAAAAGTTCCGTTCCGTTTCTGTTCCGGAACGAAAAAAAAAATGTTCCGTAACGGTTCGTAACGGTTTTTTTATGGAAAATTTCCAAGCTAAAGTAATCATAAAAAAACATTTAATTTGTGATGTAGTTACTTGTCTTCCTCCTAAGAAAGCGGGATAAGGTTAAAACACGTTCTTCAGAGGAGCGGAAGTAACTGTACCACGAATTCCTACCAACTAGCACAAACCAGTATACCCTTCAAAGTCATAGTAATTATTTTTTCCAAATTCAATTACGATTTTTAGTGGGCTCAATGCTTTGTGTCAAGGGAGTGAGCACGATATCAGAAGCAGCACGTCATTGAGTGTACTCTATGATGTGCAAGACCGCTGTTCTGATAAAAAGATTGCCAGGCCCGCGCTGAATGCGCAGCACAGTCACAGCGAAAGTTGGAAGAGCGGACTTTGTAGAGGCCGTTGTAGAGTCTCTTGAGGCAACTGATACAAGTACACATGCACGGTACCCACTACGCCATAAATGATTGCAATTTTTCTGATGTAGCGAAGTTCCCACTATGTCATTTTTCGTCATTCTTCGGAGAATCGCGGTAGCCGCTACACATCTGTAAGGCATTATGTGCGCTTTGTGCTGTGGCTGATGACGATGAAGAATTATGGCTGAGCACTTTGTAGTGGGTGGGAAGTATTAAACCACACACTCTTTGCGAAATTAGCATTGTGTGATGGCTGGTTGTCGTTTTACTCTTCTGCCACGCTGTATTACATATGTTAACACGATTCCTTGCCCGACATGACGCCTGTATGGCGTATTTTTGCGAAGGAGTTATAAGCACCAGCGTGGCACTGTGGTTGAAGACTCGAGTGCCACGCAGGGGGCGCGGGTTAAAATCCCATCCGATCCTAGAAATTTGTTTCTCAATTCATTTTTTCTTATTTCACGCGATAGTGGTCACGGACACAGGCGGCGGCGGACAACTATGGTGCCAAAATCAGCTGTTGTGATCTCATAAGAGCCTTCGCTGTAACAAACTTCAGCGCCGACAATGCCCTCTACACTTTGGCCTGCGTGACAGGTCCGCAAAAGTCCACTTGCGTTAATATAAACATCTGTGGTTGCCACTGTTTTCGTTTTTCGCACAATTTCAACATATCTTTGCTTTGGAATTCCTGCCTGAGGTACGCGCTTATACTGCACCCTGAGATCTGCTCACATTGCATGAGCTCAGTTGTTCTGGACTGCGAAGTTTTCTCGTGAACCGAAAAACGATTGAAAAAATTTCGGTTTCACTCCGGAACGAAATAATATATAAAGTTTCGGTTACGTTTTCGTTCCGGTCAAAAATATCGTTTTTTTTTTCGTTTTTCGTTTTCGGTTTTCGTTCCGTTCCGACACCCTGCCAGAAAACAAACAATGCCGAGACCCACCGAAGTCCCAGCTATTCCCCGGCAATTCTTGTATGGCTGGCTGTTCCTTACGAAACTTCTGGGCTTTCCTCAAAGCTCGTCGCAAAGTACGAGGGTCCTTACCGCGTTTTAGAGCAAACGCCCCGGCGAATTTTCTCATTGAGCCACTTTCGAAATCTGACGACATGCGCCGGCGTGGGCGTCACCTCGTCCACGTGGCCTGTCTCAAACCATACCATAGCCCCTGGCTCCAGACTCTTAGGTCGCCAGGATGCCTCTTTTTCGGCAGAGGCTTTTCGGGAATTTCCGCTAGACAACGCCGTCAATGCCGGCGCCGGATTTTCTGCGACACGAGCTCCTTAGCGCTTTCCCGCTAAAATTTCCAGTCCATTCTCGCCGTTCATGTGTTGATATTGCCACCTGTAGTAGTGGGTGACACGCAAAGGTAGAGGCACAGGCCACGAAAGAAAGAATTGCGCGCGCTATCCAGTTTGAGAGCAAGCCCAACCGACGCGTTTGGTAAGAGCCCTGTTGCTCTACGCTGAACAACCCTGCCTGGACCTCTGAAGCGACGTGACAATATACTGTGAATCACCTGTGGATCGTAACCATATACCACAGCCCGTGTTATACTGGTATGTTCCACACGTGACAGTGAGTGAGTGAGTGAGTGAGTGAGTGAGTGAGTGAGTGAGTGAGTGAGTGAGTGAGTGAGTGAGTGAGTGAGTGAGTGAGTGAGTGAGTGAGTGAGTGAGTGAGTGAGTGAGTGAGTGAATAAACGTTTATTGGGTAAAGCAAAACGCGATTAATTGCGCACCCGGCTAATACCACGACGGGACCGACAGGTCTAATATGCCGGCCCGATCACGGGCGCGCTGGACGGCCAGGATTTGATCCTCATAGACGGGACTTTGTACGAACGCGTCCCATTCTTCCTTGGTGAACTTCGGGTACAACGATCCGCACTTCCAGAACATGTGAGACAAAGTAGCGGCCTCGCACAGGCTGCGCAAGAACTATTCGGGTAAATGTCCGGATATATGCTATTAAGGGACGGCGGATTTGGGTACGAGTTAGTTTGCAGGAGTCTGAGCGTGACGCCTGTGGCCTGATTAACTTGGAATGAGGCGGCGGGAAGACCCCTCTCTCTATGTAAAATAATTTCGTAATTTCGTTGTGCGTGCTCTGAGCGTCCCTGTGTCTGGGGGGAAAGTCGCCCATTCCGAGGGCAGCGCGGTCGGTAAAGCCACGTGCAGCCTCGTGGGCAGACTCGTTGAGTCGTCTTCGCCATACACCCATGTCCTCCTGTTCCAGTTTTGGCTCAATAAGTTTTGGTTCAATAAGAAATGCTTCGCATTTAATACAGCTTTTTAACACGAAAGTGTTTTGATGCCGGGGTCCACCAAGACTTCATTGACGTATTTCCGTCACGGAAATGACGTCGAAAAAATTTGCACAATCAGATGGCAAAGAAAAAAAGTTCCGTTGATGGGCATCGAATCCACGACCGCTGGATCCACAACAACAGATGCCGGGCACGCTATCGACTGCGCCACGGTCACAGACTGTAGAAGCTTTACAAACGCGCTTTTTATATCTACCACTCTCCCGGTCGGCGGGTGGCGTTGACCTTTGGGAGCGGTAAAGTAAAGTAATTCGTCATTACTTTGGCCTCCGCCATTAGCACCTGCTCCGCTTTGCATGTCCGTCCCATTCGGCGCGTTTTCAATAGAAGTTCAACTTTGTCAATGCCTTAACACACCGCGAAGTGGCGATCTTAGCCCAAGCGTCGTAAAAGCGTCGGCCTCGCTTATAGCATCACGCTATCCAAACCAAAAATAGCTCTGCGACGCGCGCCTACCTCACCTGGCTGTAACACCGCGTTCCCCGCTCACGCGCTCGCCCCGAAAAAAATCGCGGCCGGGCTAGCGGGACGGCACGACGCGCTTTGCGTTTCCCTCTAGTACGGCCGTGGTGTTCAATCTCAGTTAACATGCCACGGGATGGCGAGCAAGTTCTGCGTCCAATATGCGACGCTCTTCTGGTTATCAAACCTCGTTCTCTGATTACGCTTTCACCGTTAACTACTACAGCTACTAGAAGGGTTTGTTTAATCATTTACCATGGACTTTATTCGTCGGGATGGAGATGTGCCACCAGTCATCAAAGATGGAGCATCCACGCTAAACGGTGCTGTAGCTGCCAGGCATCAATATACATTGTACAAACTCTGGTATATCAATGTACAGTAAACATTCAGTTACTTCTGTAAGGGCACGCTTTAATTCCGTGTGATGGTACGCGTTTAGCGTTGAGTCCGTGAGGCGTTTAATAAATAAATAGCACAGGTTCAGCGACCAGCAGTCCGAAACGGAGCAAGCACGAGCACCAACAACCGTCCTCGTCTTCGTCTTTCACTGGCGCCCCTGTTTGCGCCCTATCCATTCTACAAATCACTCCCCCGCAGAAAAGGAGCCATCCTGGCGACTTAAGGAACAGGGACGACTGGTGGGTCGTAATGCGGCTTCAGTCGGTCGACGTGAACAATCTCACGGCCACGGCGGCGCCGGTCTGCGGATGGTTGAACGGGCTCGACAACATAGTTGACGGGAGAGGCTTGACTTAGGACGCGGTAGGGGCCTTCATACTTCTGCAATAGCTTCGTGGAAAGGCCAGGAGCAGAGGAGAGAACGCGAAGCCACACCAATGTTCCAGGCGAATATGACTGGGGAGGCAGGTTGGCGTCATGGAGGTCCTTTTGGCGTGCTTGGTCTTGTGCGGTTAAGGAACGTGCGAGCTGCCTGCATTCCTCGGCGTAGGTGGCGACTTCAGATAGAGTTGTGGACTCTGAAGCGTCCGGGCGGTACAGAAGAATGGTGTCCATAAATGAGGAAGGTTCGCGGCCGTAAAGAAGAAAGAAGGGAGAAAATCCTGTCGTAGACTGAGTAGCGCTATTGTAAGCGTACGTAACAAAGGGTAGTATGCGGTCCCAGTGGGTGTGGTCAGCGGAGACGTACATGGACAGCATGTCGCCTAGTGTGCGGTTAAAGCGCTCAGTCATTCCGTTGGTTTGTGGATGGTAGGCGCTGGTTGTCCGGTGCACAACGTTGCATTCACGGAGGAGGGCTTGTACGGCATCAGAGAGGAACGTGCGTCCGCGGTCGCTGAGTAGCTCGCGAGGCGCGCCGTGGCGAAGAACTAGTTGGTGAAGTATGAATAAGCCGACTTCACGTGATGTGGCCTCTGGCAGCGCGGCAGTCTCAGCATAGCGTGTCAGATGATCGATAGCGACGATCACCCAGCGGTTCCCGTCTGGTGTGTACGGAAGGGGGCCGTACAAATCAATCCCGATGCGATCAAAAGGCCGGGAGGGACAAGGCAACGGCTGGAGCGGTCCAGTGACTATACGTGGGGGGCTCTTCCGGCGCAGACACTTGGAGCATGAACGCACGTATTGGCGGACGAAGCGGTACATGCCACGCCAGTAGTACCGCAGCCGGAGGCGTGCATAGGTTTTGATTACACCAGCGTGGCCGCATTGGGGATCCGCGTGAAAGGAGGCACAGATATCGGCACGGAGGTGGCGAGGAATCACCAACAACCACTTGCGACCATCAGATAGATACTTGCGGCGGTATAGGAGCCCATCGCGGATGGTGAAATGTCGAGCTGTGCGCCGCAGCGAGCGAGTGGTGGTACGTGGTGATGGCTTAGAAAGGAACTCGATTAAAGAGACTATCCAAGGATCCTGACGCTGTTCAGAAGGCATGTCAGCGTGTGTAAGGGCCGCAGAATCGTAGCTGGAAACAGACCCGTTGCCACAGTCATGGGGAAGGGGAGAGCGAGAAAGAGCGTCGGCATCTGAATGTCTACGGCCTGACCTGTAGACGACGCGGATGTCGTATTCTTGGAGACGTAATGCCCATCGAGCTAGACGACCAGACGGATCTTTCAGTGAAGATAACCAGCAGAGGGCGTGGTGATCAGTCACGACATCAAATGGGCGGCCATATACGTAAGGTCTAAATTTTGTAATTGCCCAAACGATGGCTAAACATTCTTTCTCCGTGACCGAATAATTTGCTTCAGCTCTGGTGAGAGTGCGACTTGCGTAAGAAACAACGTACTCGTCGAAGCCAGACTTGCGTTGAGCAAGAATAGCGCCAAGGCCGACTCCACTGGCGTCCGTGTGGATTTCGGTAGGGGCGTCTGGGTCAAAGTGACGGAGAATCGGTGGCGATGTCAGCAGACGACGTAATTTCGCGAATGCGGCGTCGCAAGCGGAAGACCATGCCATGACACCGTGGCTATCAGCAAGTAGGCGTGTTAAAGGGGCCATTATGGATGCGAAATCACGAACGAATCGCCGAAAATATGAGCATAGGCCTATGAAGCTCCGGCGTTCTTTCAGGGTCGACGGCTTGGGAAACTCGGCGACAGCGCGGAGCTTTGCAGGGTCAGGTAGAATGCCATCCTTGCTGACAACATGACCCAAGATGGTGAGCTTCCTGGCGGCGAAGTGACACTTCTTCATATTGAGTTGTAGACCAGCCTGTGTGAGGCATTCCAGGACACTTGCGAGGCGCAGAAGATGGGTGTCGAAGTCCTTTGAAAAAACTACGACGTCCTCCAGATAACAAAGGCACGTGTTCCACTTGAGACCTCGAAGGATGTTGTCCATAAGACGCTCGAAGGTGGCGGGGGCGTTGCAAAGGCCAAACGGCATCACGTTGAACTCGTACAAGCCGTCAGGAGTTACGAACGCAGTTTTTGGGCGGTCAGCTTCATCCATAGGTACCTGCCAGTACCCCGATCGAAGGTCCAGTGAAGAAAAGAACTCCGCGCCTTGCAAACAGTCGAGCGCGTCATCGATTCTGGGGAGCGGATAGACATCTTTGCGTGTGATCTTGTTAAGGCGCCTATAATCAACACAGAATCGGATGCTACCGTCCTTCTTTTTCACAAGTACCACCGGGGAGGCCCAAGGACTGTGGGACGGCTGTATAACGCCACGACTAAGCATATCAGTCACCTGGTCATCAATAACTCTGCGTTCAGCTTGAGAGACCCGGTATGGACGCTGTCGCAGGGGTGCATGGCTGCCGGTGTCTATATGATGGACGATGGCAGACGTTCGACCCAAACTGGTTTGCTTGTAGTCGAAAGACGTCCGAAAGCGGTCGAGAAGCTTCAAGAGTTGGGTGCGTTGAGCAATAGGAAGGTCCGAATCAATTGATGGAAGGAAAGCGTCTAGGGAAGATGTGTTGGACGTGGTAACGAGACCAACGCTGGCGACCTGGAGGCTTGTTGTGCGATCGAGCAGTTGGCTAGCGCAAACAGAATCAATCTCCTCAAGACGCCCTATACATTCTCCGCGGAATACTGTGGCTGCGACCGAAAGCAGGTTCGTGACATAAATGCTGGAGCAGGAGTCTTCGAACGTGACAAGAGCAAAGGGGAGAATGAAGTTCTTACGAGAAGTGAATGCTTCTGACGGTGTGAACATGGCACTAGAGAAAGCATAGTCGCAGGAGATCGGTAACCGAACAGAAGACATAGGTGGGATGTCCGTGTCCGCGGCGACGACGACACGAGGAAAAGATGACTTGCCAGAATCGATGTCGGAGATCGCTGATAATTCTAGTTCGGCACGGGCACAGTCAACAATGGCATGATGTGTGGAAAGGAAGTCCCAGCCCAATATAACGTCGTGGGAGCAGTGTGGAAAGACGACGAATTCGACGACATACAAAACGTCCTGAATGAGTAGCCGAGCCGTGCACGTCACGGAAGGTTGTATGGGATGCGCGGTTGCCGTACGGAGAGAAAGACCAGAAAGCGGAATCGTAATTTTTTTTAACTTGCGGCACATTGCTTCGCTCAACACAGACACAGCAGCTCCCGTATCGACTAAGGCCTGCACGGCAACACCTTCAATGAAGACAGTTTATTTCGTTAGCAGGTTGAGAACGAGGTCTTGTAAATTTCGACAGCGGCGCAGTTCTTGCCTCCGGAACTGCGATGGTCAGTTTTCCGTTCGGACGGGCGAGGGACGACGAATCATTGGCGAAAGCGAACGTCGGCGCGGGGACGGCGATCGACGGGAGTTGAAGGCTCGGCGGTTGGATGAAGAGGTGTCTGAAGTAGCGTAGGAGGGCATCGGCTGTGGTGGCTCTGGACGGACGTAGCTGTAACTTGCGTCAACGGTACCTGGACGGGCAACGCGGCGGCGGCAGAAACGCTCGACATGGCCGGGTAGACAACAGTAGTAACAGATTGGTCGGTTGTCCGTTGTGCGCCAAGGATTATGAGGAGGGGTGACAGGACGGCGATAAAGTGGAACGGGCGGGCCTGTCGGCGTCTGCGCTGAGTAGAATGCACTTGAGGAGTGAGCAGAGTCCGTGCCGTGTGGCAGCGCATGTGACTGCCTTCTTGCGACGTCAGCGTAGGTCAAGGGCGCGGATACAGGCGGCGGCTGGTGCGTAGGCGGAAGGGCTTCGGATACTTGCTCCTCAATGGTTTGTCGCAGCGACGAGGGGAGCCCATGAGCATTGCCTGGGAGAAAGGGTGCAAGAGACAGTTGTCGCGCAACTTCTTCTCGGATGAACTGCTGGATTTGTTGAGTCAACACCATCGGGTCCGGAGAGATGGCGCCAACGGTGAGTGCTGACGTACTGGTCGTGTCGAAGCTAGGACGGCGTGTGGAAATGCGCTGCTTTCGCAACTCGTCGTAGCTCTGGCAGTGCTGAATGACGTCCGTGACTGTTTGAGGGTTTTTGGCCACAAGCATGTGGAACGCATCGTCCTCGATGCCTTTCATGATATGCTTGACTTTGTCGGCCTCGGACATGGCAGGATTGAAGCGGCGGCAGAGGCCTACGACGTCCTCAATATAGGAAGTGAAACACTCTCCAGACAGTTGGGCGCGATCACGCAAGCGCTGCTCTGCGCGGAGCTTGCGCACTGTCGGTCGGCCGAATACGTCCGCGAAAGTCGTTTTGAAAGAGGCCCAGGTGGTAATCTCAGCCTCATGGTTGTTAAACCAGAGTTCCGCGACTCCTCTCAGGTAGAACTGGACGCGGCCGAGTTTGTCGTTATCGTCCCACTTGTTGACACTTACTCTTTCGTACGACGAGAGCCAGTCTTCGACGTCCTGCTCATCAGTACCGCTGAAGATGACTGGGTCGCGCTCCCTTAGAATACCGGGACAGCGAGGAGCTGGGGGTGTGGCAGCATGCTGCTGTGCGACGTCGTCGGGCATTGTTGACACGGAAGGTAGAGTCCGGTTACGGAGTTCCAGGGTGCAAAAGAGAACCAGCACTCTCCACCACTTGATGGTACGCGTTTAGCGTTGAGTCCGTGAGGCGTTTAATAAATAAATAGCACAGGTTCAGCGACCAGCAGTTCGAAACGGAGCAAGCACGAGCACCAACAACCGTCCTCGTCTTCGTCTTTCACTGGCGCCCCTGTTTGCGCCCTATCCATTCTACACGTGTTATTCTGATTAGAGTTGTGTACGGGCCGTATTTCCGAGCCCGAGCCCGGCCCGGGCCCGCTGACATTGTCGAAGGCCCGCCCGAGCCCGACGGCAAAGGGCTGCGAGCCCGCCCGGCCCGGCCCGACGTACGAAAACACAATCCCGGGCCCGGCCCGGCCCGGCTTTTTGAAGGTTCGCTGCGAAAACAAAACGTCGTTTTCCGGTAATTTGGCATTTTATTGAGCATATCAATTACGATCAAACGACACACGACGAACAGTCTCTTTTACACAGATTACAAATTACAAGTAGACGGCCTCATGCCACCAACAATGGAGTTCGCTCGCCAAAGCCGTCACGTGTATGGGGTATGCCCATGCAAGCGTCAGATTGCACGAAGGCGATCTACGTCGGGTTGCTCGTCGCTGTCGCGTGCATTTTCACTCATATGGGATTCGGCCTTAAATCTAACGCGAACAGTCGCGTGGCGCCGTCACTAGCTCAGGTGGTGTTACTTCTCTGTTTGTCGGAGTGCAACAGAGGCAGTGCTTTACCTGCTCCCCTTTTGTTTAAAGTAGCGAATGGAAAGGAAAAGCGGTAAAGGGCGGTCGTGGGAAAGGCGCTGTATGTGGGCTGGAAAACAATTCCCGCTCATTCTCTATATTTCGGGTTTGAGTCGGGCTTTGCGCCGGGCCCGAGCCCGGCCCGATAAAACTCCAAGTAGGCCGAGCCCGGCCCAGGCCCGAGGTGAAAATACGTCGGCCCGCCCGAGCCCGGCCCGCGGGCCGGGTCGGGCTCGGGCTTTCGGGCTACCCGGAGCCCGTGCACACCTCTAATTCTGATTCCTATGACGGAGGGATCAACCATATTTTTGCAGACATGGCTTGTTTATGTGGTTGCTATTCTTTGCTGCAAAATAACCTTCCACATCTTCCCTTTGCAGTTTATCCTGGGACCTCGAGCAGTGAGACTGTGTTTACGAAATTTAATAATTAATAATTGATGGGATTTAACGTCCCGAACCACGATAGTGTCAGAAAGGCAGTAGTGGGTTAGCGGCGCAAGGTCATACAGGGACCCGCTGTGAAGTTCCGCGTTGTTTTGCCGAGGAAACGCAGGCAGGCGTACCCAGCACCTCCACCAATATTGTTACAATAATACGCATATTTGCATATATTTACAGGCGGAAGCAATGGCGGGTGTCAGACGGAGCCTGAGCATGTCTACTAATCGCTTTGTCGTTCTCGACCCTCGTCTCCCTCACAGAGCGGGTCCCTCTATGAGCTTCTGCCACTAACCCACTGTTGCACTGTGACAGTATGATTATGAGAGACACCGTAGGGGAGGACTCCGGAATTTTCGACCACGTAGGGTTCTTCAACGTGCACCAAAATCTAAGCACACGGACATTTTGCCTTCATCTAAGCGTGGTCGCCGCAACGGGGATTCGATCCTGCGACCTTTGGGTCAGCATTCTAGCACTATAGCAACTAGGCCACCGTGGCGGGTGTTTACGGAATTTGGTGGGCACACACAACGCCTGCAATGAGCGTCAAGTTATCACAAGGTAAAGCCGTGCTCCCGTGCACTATCATTAAAACAACGCGCCATCTGGCCTATCTATAACTTCTCAAAGGACAAGGGAACCCGAACCAAGCTCTTTTAAATGTTTGGCGCGGTGCTTCATTCAGGCCAACAATATTCCATTGTGCACCAGTGTGCACTAGAGCACTGCACGGGCCCGGGCCGGCCCGAAAGCCCGGGCCCGGCCCGGCCCGCGGGCCGGGCCGGGCCGTCCGAAGCGTTTTCCGGCGGGCCCGGGCCGGGCTCGGGCTTGAAAGTGCGGGCCCGGGCCGGGCCCGGGCTTGAAGCCGCGGGCCTGGGCCGGGCCCGGGCTTGAGGCTGCGGGCCGGGCCGGACTCGGACCAGCTCATTAAAAGGCGTAAGTCGGGCCTTCGAGCACACGCGAACGTTATGCATTGCATGGTCTAAGGTATACTGTGCCAAGCTGAAGTGACACGTACAAAGAGCTGGCTCTTAGTAAAGCTTAGCAATAAAAATAGAAAAACAGTTGAAGTGCTATTTTTTTTCACCAGTATAGATATAGATTGGCACTGTATATTTTCACTAACGTTTCGTCTGCTGGACCAGACTATGTCAAAGTAACAAGTACATCATTGTGGGTTTCCTTATAAACACGACAGATCACGTATATATATATATATATATATATATATATATATATTATATATATATATATATATATATATATTAACAGCACTAACAATGGACCAGATCACGGTTGTTCCC
Source organism: Rhipicephalus sanguineus (assembly GCF_013339695.2). Taxonomy (NCBI): domain Eukaryota; kingdom Metazoa; phylum Arthropoda; class Arachnida; order Ixodida; family Ixodidae; genus Rhipicephalus; species Rhipicephalus sanguineus. The sequence continues at coordinate 38,312,237 of NC_051178.1, forward strand.
ATGGGAGGAATAAAGATTTCGGTCTTTTATTCTAGGTTGACACATACGGTACATTTCATTTATATTCCTTGGTATTACGTGCCAAAACCACGATATGATTACGAGGCACGCCGTAGTGCCACCGGATCAATTTCGACCACCTCGAGTTCTCTAAAGTGCACCTAAAGATAAGTATCTACACGGGTGTTCTTGCATTTCGCCCCCATCAAATTGCGGCCGCCGTGGCCGCGGGAATCGCACCCGTGTCCTAGGACTTAACAGCGAAACAGCTTAACCGCTGAGCTACCACCGCGGGCAAAGCAACATTTCGATGCATGTACACACCGGATTTTCCGTCCGATCGCCCGCTACAAAGCGCACGGCATCATTAATAATCACCAACAACTAATATCCTCTAGAGGACCCGGGTCGGGCCTGGTCATGAACAAGCGCGCTCTGGATAAGTTTAGTAATGAACGCCCGGGCCCGGGCCGGGCCCGGGCTTGGAACGACGGGCCCGGGCAGGGCTCGGGCTGGGTACGGTCAAGTACGCCCGGGCCCGGGCCGGGCCCGGGCTTGGAACCACGGGCCGGGGCCGGGCTCGGGCTGCATAAAGCGGGCCCGGCCGGGCCCGGGCCGTAAAATCCGGCCCGTGCAGTGCTCTAGTGTGCACACTCTGGAAAGTTTTGACGAAACGGTAAAGACAATCCTTACCCCAAACCGGTTAGCAGCTTTTTTCATATTGTGAATTCTCCGTTCATATAATTGCCAGTCTATGAGGACTGGTGAAAGAGCGCGTTAAACAGCGGTGAAGAACTGTGCCCTGCGCTCTCATATGAGGTTGCCATCTGGCGGATGCCTCCGTTTGTTCTTATCGAGATTTGTTACGTCGAAATGAACCAGCTATCCAAGATAATGTCTTTTGGGGCTACGGGAATTTTCCCGCTCCCAAATCACGCTTACCAGCTCCCTGTCGACACCACTGCATACACTGGCCTGCTGACATCACCAGCCTAACAACCAGGCGTCTAACCACAGCCTCGCCGTTATTGTCGACGTGATCAGCTTCTGAAATGAGACGTGCGCATTCGTCATGGTATTTTGACAGGAAAGTGGTATCTTTAAAAGATGGGTGGCAACCGCAATCGTTACAACGACGAGATAACAGACTATCTGTAGCTTGTTTTAACACGAAAGTGTTTTATGCCGGGTTCCACCAAAACTTCAGTGATGTATTTCAGTCACGGAAATGACGTCGAAAAAATGCACACGATCAGGTGGCAAACAGAAACCTGAAAGAAAAAGTTCCACCAAGGGAAGTTGAACCCACGGCCTCTCGGTCCGCGACAACAGATGCCTGGCATGACATTCACTGCGCCACGGTCACACACTCTGGAGGCTGTACAAACGCGCCTTTTTTGTCTCACACCTTCCTCTCACAGTGCTCGGTTGGCGGGGTGGTATCGCCGTCTTGGAGCGGTAAAGTGAAGTAATGCATTATGACCGTGGCTTCCGCGATTAGCTCCTCCAATGCGTCGTTGCAATGCGTCCATCACGTTCGACGTGTTTTTAATAGAAGGGCAACTTTGTTACCCCGAGGTGGCGACCCAAGCCCAAGCCTCGGCCTCGCTCACAGCATCCATCCATAGCTGTGCGACGCGCGCCTGCCTCTCCTGTATGCAACAACGCGTTTCCCGCTTACGCTCGCCTCGAGAAAAAACGCAGCCGGGCTAGAGGGTAGACACGACGTGCGTTGCGCTTTTCTCTAGTCCCGACGTGGTGTTCAATAACTCTATGCGGCGGGATGGCGACCTTCGCTTAACTTCTGCGTCTAATCAGCGACGCTCTTGTGGCTGTCACACCGCCTTCTCTGATTACGCTCTCAACGGACCCTTGTGGGTTCGGCAGCGGCATGGCATTCGGTTGCTGCAGTTACGTCTTTTTCGTCTTGCAGATCACCGCCCTCTTCGATCGTTGCGAAATGGATGGAGGTGTCACACCTCCCTGGTACCTGCGCAGTACATCATCTGATTTCCATTGCGCTTCGCCCACACCAAAGGACACGTCTACATCTCCGCTATGCTTCCAGTGCCCTTCGACATTGCGCCCCGGCCTTCCGCTCTCGCGCACTTCGAACCTCGAATACGGAAATATCTCGTCATACAGAAATATACATACCAGAACCTCGCCATACAAAAATATCTCGTCATACCAGTTTTCGTATATATCCATTCATTTAAATGGCCGCGAGCGCCCCGAGACCATGTCATGTAAATTATGCTGTACATGACATGCGTGTCATGATTTGCACGTTAGGACCTGTCATTATGTTCGTCATGAAGCCTTGTCACGCCATACCGATTTTGGTATATATAAAATTAACGAACGGCCGCAAGAGCCCCAGAACCGTGTAATGTAAATTAATCATGCTGTCCATGACATGCATGTCATGGTTTTCATGTTACCACCTGTCACTTACGTTCGTCATACAGTCGTGTCGCGCAATGCCAATTTTGGCGTATATCAAGCTAGCGAAACGGCCGCGATCGGACAATGAGCGTGGCATGTAAATTATGCCGTAAATGATATGCATATCATGATTTTCAATTTACCACCTGTCATTTATGTTTGTCATACATTCATGTAGTGCAATACCAATTTTGGTGTATATAAATCTAGCGTAACAGCCGCGAGTGCGCCGTGAGCGTGTCATGTAAATCATGTCGTACATCCCATGCATGTCATGATTTTCATGTTACCACGTGTCAGTTATATTCTTCACACAGAAATGTCTCGTTGTACCAGTTTTCGTATATATCCATTCATTTAAACGGCCGCGAGCGCCCCGAGACTATTTCATGTAAATCATGCTGTACATGACATGCGTGTCATGATTTGCACGTTAGGACCTGTCATTATGCTCGTCATGACTCTTGTCACGCCATACTAATTTCGGCATATATAAAATTAACGAAACGGCCGAAAGAGCCCCAAGACCGTGGAATGTAAATCATGATGTTCCATTGACAGCGTGTCATGATTTTCATGTTACGAACAATCATTTGTGTTCGTAATACGGTCATGTTATGCCATAGCCATTTGGTTACACCCCCTTAACGAAACGGCCAGGAGAGCCCAACGTCGTAGGCGGATAGATAGATAGATCGATAGATAGTAGAATCGATAGATAGATAGATAGATAGAGAGATAGATAGATAGATAGATATATAGATAGATAGCTAGGATAGATAGATAGATAGATAGATAGATAGATAGCTAGATAGATAGATACGCTCAAAGTCGCAGAAGTTTGCTATAAATGCTTTGCTTTATATATCTCTGTCACTTTTACTGTACACGCGTTCGCATTTTTTTCTTGCATAAACTCCCGGCTATCTACAGTAAAACCTCGGTGATACGAATCTCGGGGTTACTAAAAATATTCGTATCATCCGAAATTCGTATCACCAGAAAAACATAAAAAATTAGTATGCGACAAAAGAAAGTTGGCATACGTTTTGATTTAGTGTTTCAGTGAAGTTTTGAGACGTCAACGATCATACTTGTACCAGATGTGTTGTGCCCCGTGACCGCTAGTAGCCCGTTCCTAATCTTTTCTACGCTTTCTACATGACACCAGAGTACTGTGGCGAAAGTGACCTTAAAAGCGCTTTGCACACTAGAGGCACTGCACGGGCCTGATTTTCGGCCCGGGCCCGCTTTATGAGGCCCGAGCCCTGCCCGGGCCCGTGGTTCCAAGCCAGGGCCTGGGCGTACATGACCGAACCGAGCCCGGCCCGGGCCCGTGATTCCAAGCCCGGGCCCGGCCCGGGCGTTCATTGCTAAACTTAACCAGGGCCCGCGTGTTCATGACCAGGCCCGGCCCGGGCCCGCTAGAGGATATTAGTTGTTGATGATGAATATTAATGATGCCTTGCGCTTTGTAGTGGGCGATCGGACGGAAAATCCGGTGTGTACATGCATCGAAATGTTGCTTTGCCCGCGGTGGTAGCTCAGCGGTTAAGCTGTGTCGCTGTTAAGTCCTAGGACGCGGGTGCGATTCCCGCGGCCACGGCGGCCGCATTTTGATGGGCGAACACCCGTGCACTTATCTTTAGGCGCACGTTAAAGAACTCCAGGTGGTCGAAATAATCTAGTCCCCACTACGGCGTGCCTCGTAATCATATCGTGGTTTTGGCACGTAATACCAAAGAATTATAATGAAATGTTGCCTATATGGCACATGACAAGTCACTGCAATAAGAGTATAGTGAAAATAACGCATAGCAACAAAATTTATTTAAAAGAAGTGTACAACTAACACGAAAAAGCGGATAGAAGCAAACCTGAAACATTTCTTCAATGCTCTTTTCTACACTCGCGTTGGAAACATAATACACAATTTTAAAAGAGGCTCCTGATTAATAATTTGTTGCAGCAAGATAAAAACTTTAACGTTATGTATAGTGAACAGCACCAAAAAGCAGATGAAATATAAATCGTTCACA
>NC_051178.1:38316823-38354643 GCF_013339695.2 Rhipicephalus sanguineus
CTTCGTTTCTTCGTGTCGGCCTGATCCGATACTTTCAAGATCCCAAAACCGAGTCAGAAGTTTCGAGATGTCTTGCTCTGTCACCGTGGCTCCAAGGACTACGACACTGGCACTCTGTATTACGTTGGTTGTAGCAGACAACGGCTCTTGAACAGTCCATCCCAGTCTTGTCTCGACAGCTTTCAGCTTTTCGTGCACAGGCTTCACGGTACCAGTTACTAGATCCCAATAATAGTCTGAACCAATGAGGACCGCAATATGTTTGTCTTCAACTCCTTGCAGAGAGAGAGCTTGCGTATCCAATTGCATCTTGTTCATTTCTCTCAAAAGGTTTTCTTCTGGTACCGGAATGCATTCACTGCATATTGTGTCCACCACCAGCGCATCGATTGAAATCGGAATTTCCTCTTTCGCAGGGAGAATCGATACTCGCACCCTCTGCATGGTTTTCCGCGCGTTTTCACCACCGAACACGCCTACGGTCAACGCCTCCTCTTCTATTACTTCGCAGCCAAGTCTTTGGGAAGCTTTCGCCGTAATGAAGCTCCGCTGACTTCCGCCATCGAAAAGGTCTCGGTAGCGACCAGATGTTTTGGTTCCTGATATGGTGGCCGTCAGAGTCTGCAGCATTACGACTGAGCTTGGCTGCTTGGAGATTAGATTGACCGATGCAGATAGCACCTTTTCCTTGTCGCTTCTGATCTCTTCCGATGCGCAAACGAATGTTGCGTGCCTTCTCGCACACTTTCCACAGTTCAGCCGGCTTCTGCAATCTTTTGCCAAATGGCCCTGCTTTAGACAACGGAAGCGTCTTCCGGCTTTGGTAAGCATCTCCTTTTTGAGCGAGAGGCTGATCTCCTTTTTATCACAAACTTCAGCAGAATGCTTTTCGGAACGGCAAATCGGGCACTTCTGCTGACTACTAGCTGAGCTTTGTAGAGCAGCTGTCGTGGAAACGTCTCCTGGATGGCTGGGCTTTAATCCTCCTTTCTCTGGTGTGCGACGACTTCTGTGTATCTCTTGTTCGGCCACAGCTTCCCGACAAGTCAGTTGAAGGTCGAAGAATTCCAAAATCATTTGAAGCTAGTTATCTTCTGTATTCGAAGAAGCTGCAGCTGATGATGATGCCTTGCGCGCCACATGAAACCGAAGTACCATGTCAGTCGGGAGAACTCTTAGCAGGATTTCTCGCAGCATGGTGCAATAAGTTGTCGAGTTCGTGCCAAGCGCCTTGAGGCTTCTAATATGAACCTGTACTTTGTCGTACAGTTTCCTCAGCTGATGGACGTCTGCTGATGATGACACCAGTTTGAGATCCAGCAAACCTTGTTGATGATCTTGAACAATGATCTGTGCATCTTCAAAATGTTTCTTTAAAATTTCAATGGCGTCTGCATAGCACTCTTTTGTAGCTTGCAATCCCGATATAGCTGAGGCTGCTGCTCCGGTCACCAGACTGCTCAAGTAGTTGAACTTGTCAGCTGTGCTCAGCTCGCTGTTGTCGTGAACTGCTGATGTAAACTGGGTCCAAAATCGCGGCCACTGTCTGCGGTTCCCGTCAAATTTTAGGAGTTCTAGCTGCGGAAGCTTGCTCTTGCCGGAAGGTAACGGGTGAACGTTAGTAGGGCGTGGGGTTGAAGGCGACAGACATTCATTCAGTTTGACGCGTAGGTTCGCTGTCAGGGTAGCAACCTTGTCACGGTATTTTTCAGCGTCTAACGTCTCGCTGTCTAACAGGTCGTCTGGCGTCTCTTCAAAAATCGCCTCATCAACTTTTTCTATCTGTCCGTAAAAGGAGCTGATTCGATTGAGGAGTACACTTACAGTAGCTTTCGTGACCTCTCGATTCTCTCGCAAGTTGCCTTCCGCCTCGGCCAACAGGACATCGAGTTGACACCGCAGGCTGTTGCGTCGTCTAAGCTGTCGTTCCATTCTGTCGCACGCAGTCGGGGAATCTCGCCGAGGTCGCAGGCGCCGCGTCTTCTTAGCTGTCGCGGCTCTGTGCGTCGATGATGTCAGAGGTGTCTAAAGGTTCCGGGTTTTCGGCACCATGTGTTGGACCTCTAAGCCTTCCAACTGCGGCGCGGTTAACATCGAGCCAAAAACACGTCTTGCAAGATGAACCGCTTTAATGGAACTAGAAAAAAAAAGAAAAGAAGAGGGCGAGCCAGCGCTGCCACGTGAGCACGCGTCAGCTCGTGAGGAGCATCCATAATGATGATGTTTGGTCATCTGTACGAATGACGAAGACAAGGAAGTCACAACAATCATTATCCATTTGTCTCTCTGTCCTCATCGTCACCGTGTGTCATTGTCATCATCATCGGGTGTGTGCGCGCTCTGCCCGTTCTTTTCCGAGGCCCTTGAGCTGAATAAACGTCGTTTCAACCAAGACGTCATATGTGGTGGAGGTGGATTTTCGGTCCTCGGTCCTCTCCCAGCCCGCGCTCTATCCCTGGAGCTTCTTTCAGGCCGCCGCTTGCCCCACTGTCCGACAGCATGTCGCAGAACGAGCCTGCCGGCACTGATGCCATCTCTACCCCTCCGCCGCACGCCGTGCCTCCTGTTATCATACATGGCCACCACCGTGACCCCCCGCTCTTCGATGGTCTTCGTGGAGAAGACTTCGAGGACTGGCTCGATGACTACGAGTGCCGCTAATCGATGGGACGAGGCCGCCAAACTGCTCACCCTCGCCCTTTCGCCGCTCCTCTTCTCCACTTCGGCCTGCCTCATTCACCACGAATAATCAGCCGGGAAACTAGGTGATGCAGTTTTTGGAGGACAAACTGCATTCCAAATTAGGACTGAAATGCCTCTATCAGGCCCGTGCAACATGGTTTTTGTGGTAGTGGAAGGAGTGCATGTCGGTGCTTTGGTGGACACGGGTGCGACATTTTCTGTTATACGTGCTGATTTGTGTCAACGTTTAAACAAAGTGATGACGCCTTACGATGGACCCACGCTGGTCGCTGCTCAGGGGAACACCATTCACCCTTCCGGTTTTTGTACGGCTCGTGTTTTTATCGACGGTATCCGTCATCATATCCAGTTTGCTGTCCTGTCCCGTTGCTCTCACGAACTAATTTTAGGGTGGGATTTTCTGTCATCTGCTTCCGCGGCTATTTGTTGTGGACAACGCGTCGTCCACCTCACTGACACCGACTACATGCTCGACGACGACACCCACAAGCCACTTCGTCTGATCGCTGCGGAAGACACCGAACTGCCGCCACTCCAATAACAAATTGTCACCATTACGTCCAACGACATCGACCAAGGCGACGTGTTGGTCTCGCCTTCATCACATTGCGCTCGTAAAGGCACAGTACTTCCGTCCGGTGTCGTTCGTTTTCGCAATGGATCAGCGCTCATCACAGCCGTAAATTCTACATCGGAGAAGATTCTCCTGGCACAGAATACTACGGTGGCCCGTGTTGCCGGCCACGAGCCTGTATTCGTCATGACACTGCAAGCCGTCTCATCGAAAGACCCTTCCATCGGGGAGCATGCTTCTTTCTCCGCCGTTACCGCCGCCACCAGCAACGACTTGACAGATTCACAGACGCAGCAGCTGCTTGCTTTGCTAAAGAAACACGCAAGTCCTTTCGATGTTTACACGTTTACGTTGGGCCGCACTACCACTACAGCGCATCGAATTCAGACAGTCGGGACATCTATTGTACACCGCCGGCCCTACTGCGTGTCTCTTGCCGAGAGAAAAATTATAGAAAACGTTGCCGACATGCTCAAACGTGAGGTAATACGCCCCTCATCTAGCCCTTGGTCGTCTCCTGTTGTTTTGGTCCGCAAAAAAGATGGCTCTGTGCGCTTGTGCGTGGATTACCGGGCGCTCAATAAGATCCCCCGCAAGGACGTGTACCCCATGCCACGCATTGACGACGCCCTTGATTCCTTAGAAGGCGCGGAATACTTTTCAAGCCTCGACTTGCGTTCAGGATACTGGGAAATTCCCATGCATGAAGGTGATAAAGAGAAAACGGCGTTCGCAACCCCCGACGAGCTATACGAATTCAACGTTATGCCTTTCGGGCTGTGCAACGCGCCCGCTACTTTTGACCGCATGATTGACACCGTGCTGCGCGGCCTCAAATGGAAAACTTGCCTTTGCTACCTGGACGGTATTGTTATCTTTTCGTCAACGTTTCCTCAGCACCTGCAACGCTTGGATGAAGTTTTGACGTGCCTTGCCGGCGCTGGTCTCCAACTCAACACAAAGAAATGCTGTTTCGCCAGCAAATCTATAAAGGTCTTGGGACACATCGTTAGCAAAGATGGAATTCGGCCAGACCCCGACAAGATTGCTGCAGTCCTTCGCTTTCCGCGCCCCGAAAGACCGAAGGAGTTGCGGAGTTTCCTTGGCCTTGCCTCCTATTTTCGTCGGTTTATCCAGAACTTCGCCTCAATAGCTGCTCCACTACACCAGCTACTTGCTTCCGACGTCCCCTTTCGGTGGTCTGAAGAATGTCAAACAGCATTCGACCTGTTGAAGGGCGCCCTCACGTCCGAACCTGTTTTTTGCCATTTTGACGAAGCCGCACCGACTATCCTACATACAGACGCTAGCGGCCGCGGTATAGGTGCCGTTCTGCAACGCGACACCTCTTCACAAGAGAGAGCGGTTGCATATGCCAGTCGCGTACTCACCGCTGCCGAGAAGAACTACACGATAACTGAACAGGAGTGCTTGGCTGTGGTTTGGTCGGTGCAGAAGTTCCGTCCCTATCTCCACGGCCGTCACTTCACAATTGTTACGGACCACCACGCCTTATGCTGGCTTTCCACTCTGAAGAACTTGTCCGGACGCTTGGATCGGTGGATTCTACGCCTGCAGGAATATGACTTTGACATAATTTACAAGTCTGGTAGAAAACATCAAGACGCCGACGCACTGTCTCGCTGCCCGCTTCCTACTACCCACATCAGCGTTGCCGAGACCTCGGCCGTCACTTCTACCGCAGTTCCTACGCTCGCCTGGATAGGCCATCCATTCTCGGACGACGATTCTACATTTCGCTCCCGCCAGCTGTCCGATCCATACTGCAGGCGTATTATGGGCCAACTTTCGGGAGCCTCCCATCGACTTAACGCGCGGCTTCGTCGTCAACTCCTGCAATTTAAGCTGGGAAATGGCGTTCTCTACCGCCACATTTACCATCCTGACGGTCAACGCTGGGTTCCTGTGCTACCACGCGCTTCTCGACTTCATGTGCTTAAAGCCTTGTACGATGACTTGACTACTGGCCATCTTGGTTTTCGAAAAACTCTTGACCGCATTCGATGTCGTTTCTACTGGCCTGGTCTTTCTACTAGCGTAACGCGGTACGTCGGTTCCTTCTTCCCATGCCAGCGGCGTAAACTCCCGACATCTGCACCTGCCGGGCATCTACAGCCAATTCCGTGCCCCACAATGCCATTAGAGGTTGTAGGAGTCGACCTTTACGGGCCTCTTCCGTCACATCTACTGGCAAACGATGGACAGTGACCGCCGTAGACCACTTGACGCGCTACGCTGAGACAACCTCTGTGATTACTGGCTCGGCTGCGGAAGTTGCTGACTTCGTTCTTCACGCCATAATACTGCGTCATGGGGCTCCTCGTATACTGCTTAGCGACCGCGGAAGGGTCTTCCTGTCACAAATGATAAATGAAGTACTGCGAGCTTTCGGAACTACTCACAAGACAGCTTCAAGCTATCACCCTCAGACCAATGGTCTCACCGAGAGATTTCATCGTACTCTTGCTGACATGATAGCTGTCTACATCCAACCAGACCACAAAAACTGGGATACCCTGCTACCATTCCTCACCTTCGCCTACAACACGGCCGTTCAGCGCATAACCGGCTACTCGCCGTTCTAACTCGTCTACGGACGTGCCCCTGCTACCTTTCTCGACGTTTCCCTCTTCAAGAGCCATGTTAACTCACCTCAGTCTCCCAGTGAAGACTACATTTCTCGACTGGCCCAGTCCCGCCGTCATGTTCGGATCAACACAGAAGCGAGACAACAAGAGCGGGAGATCATTTATGACGCATCCCATCGCGTTGTATCTTTCGGACCTGGTGACGAGGTACTGCTTTTGACTCCTATTCACACACCTGGTCTCTGTGACAAGTTTCAACCGCGCTTTATCGGGCCGTACATAGTTTTGGAACAGACTTCGCCTGTTAATTATCGTGTGACACCACTTGTACTCCCAACAGACCGCCGTTACCGCAGCACCGAGATTGTTCACGTTTCTCGCATGAAACTCTTCACGCGATGTTCCTCGTCACCTTAACTTGCAGCGGCCAGGATGTCCGCTTACACGTGGGGGAAATTAGTGTAAGCACTAGTTATGTGCTTCTTTCTCATCTGTGCATCATCATCATCATCATCATCATCATCATCCGTTTGTCTCTCTGTCCTCATCGTCAACGTGTGCCATTGTCATCATCATCGGGTGTGTGCGCGCTCTGCCCGTTCTTTTCCGAGACCTTGAGCTGAATAAACGTCGTTTCAACCAAGACGTCATAACATAAAAGCGCTCAGGAGCCCTATGCGATTGAGGGCACCCTTAATGTAACCTGTAATGTAAACATGTAAGCACCCTCGTGAATTAAAATACCCGAGAAAGCCACCGATATATTCTTCGCTTACATTTATTGTTATTATTTTTTCGATATGACACGCTTTGTCTGACGATGAGCGCCGGAGTTTGGCTCATCACGGTCATCGCTGAAATTAATGTGGGGGTATTCACACGGTTGAGAAATCTGTCATTTCGCAGCTGGATAACCGGCATGATGCATATGTTTTGTGCTCCCCACGGGCCCTGTAAATCCGGAATCGGCTCTGCATGAAAAGGAGAGAGTAACGATTTCTGCAAAACCGTTGCTTGTAACGTAGGCCGTTTTGTAGCGTTAGCCACACTGGCCTAGCCGAGCCAGTTTCGCATGGCTCCTCAAGAGCCGTGCTGCGCATGCGCAAGGATCAGTGATGTCACAGAGCTTGCGCATCGGAGCCGGCACCTCCTGCGGACTCCGCCGTTGCCGTGCGCGACTCGCTGCCGCCGGTCTGCGCTTTCCAGAGGAGTGGCGTCGTAGCCGAGGTAGACGTACTGGCGTCGGCGCGCGCGCAGCTGTTCGCCTTCGCTGTGCAGTCGCCGTCTGACACTGCGCTGGAGCCGCTTGATAGCGCCTCTTGACAGGCGTTTGCCAGTGTCGTTCAGCCATGGAGAAGGAGAGCGCAAATGCTGCTCAAGGGCACAGAAGAGCGGAGAAGCTTAACTCAAAGGATCCCGACGTAGTTGATTGGCAAAATAAATATACATCTGTCACATATTATGTATACCATGTGTGTGTCATTGGATTAGCAGTAAGCATGATAATCAAGCTAATCCTAGACAATCAGGAAAGCTAAGAACAATCAGCTGAACCTTTGCTAACGCTACGTTATCCTGGCACAGCCGAGCTAAGCCACTGCAACATTTTTTTGTAGCTTACTGTGCTTGGCAACGTTTTCTTATTACGTAAGCGCGGTAATCCTATGCGTGGTCCAGAATTGCGTCCGACGAGCCCCGGAGAGACCTGGAGGTTAGTTAATGCTCATAAGTGAATAATAAGGAATCCAGGCACGTCTACGGTTTGCTGTAATTTTGATTTGCTGATTAGTTTTCCTACAGTGCGAATTTCTAAGCAACAGCACATTCGGTAGACGAGGTTATTAAAAAAAAATTGGCCGCGTATCTGCGTGCTTCGCTGCAAATGTCGTCTAAAGACGATAGAAGAGACGCTGCGTGAGACATGGACGCCATCTGGCATTACGTCGGGAAACATGAGTGCTGTGTTGCGGGCTGGTAGTCCCGGCGCAGCAGCAGGCAAAGACCGGCGGTGACCAACGCGACCGGCGGGGACGACAGCCAGCCCGAACACGCGGTTTGGCGCGAAGCGCTGAAGGAGAAGAAACGTCCGCACTCAACGAGTACTCTCCACACACTCTTTTATTTACAAGTCGCCTGGGTAAAACAGGAATGCCAGAGCGGCGCCCCATGGCATTCGTACAGTGCAATACAGAACCGAAACTGAAACACAACAATGAGCTCGTGCAGAGGGCACGGAGGAAGGCAAGTTTCAGCGAAGTCGCATTTTCAGCGCAGCTTAAGAAACTAGGGTCTTTAGAATTACGTATGTATGCATTTTCTATTAAAGGAACACACCACCTAATACTTACCTAATGATGTTGCGCCTCAGATATGCGTGATATTTACTTTTTGATCGACAACGTTCACAAGTATGAACAGCCGTACCAGTCCAAGATGGCTTGCCCTTGGGCAAGTGGTTCAACTTTGGCCGAGTGGCTGAATCGAGTGACGTGCCGACAAACAGAAAGACAGACAGACCAAAATTTCTCCGTTTAAGTATCCCAAGAAAGACTATCGTCTTTAAAAACATATGAGTCACCCTATTGAAAACGTTCAGCGCCGAAACCTACAGAGCAGACAAAGAAGGGATGCAATACGAACTAGCCCGCACCCACACCTTCATACGAATCACCTCCAAGGCTGATCATAGCACGGGCGCGCACTGTTTAACATCGGGTACATAGTATGCCTCACCGGCAGCATTAACTCTAGCCATCTTCATCTCATTGCTACCGAGAGCCAATCAAATACAGTAAAACCTCGGTGATACGAATCTCGCGGGATTACCAAAAATATTCGTATCACCCGAAAACATGGAAAATTAGTATGCGACAAGAGAAAGTTGGTATATGTTTTTATTTAGTGTTCCTCAGGGCCGCAACGACCTCATGGACAGCTCTGAATGATTGCCAGTAAAGTTTTTAGACGTCAACTATGATACTTGTACTCGTAAATATAAGGTGCATGCGCGCGTGTGTAATTAATGAACCAGATGTGTTCTGCCCCGTGACCGCTAGTAGCCCCTTCCTAATCTTACTACGCTTCTCTGCATGACATTATAGTACTACGGTGAAAGTGACTTAAGAAGCGCTTTGCACACGATAGATAGAGGCCAAGATCCTTCGCCAAGACCATCCGCTTCGTCTCTTGGGGCCTTCGTCCACCTTTAATGGGACTTCATGACGGACCCGCAGCCCAAGTTTCAGTCTTTTTTCATAGAACGTCTGATTGCGGGGACATGACTTGCGTCAACGTGGTGGGCACGTGGTTACACAGTACAAAGACGCTGCAGCCTCGAACACAGGAGCACGCGTCAACGCGTCGGAAAAAAAAGCGCGACGTCAACGTTATCTGTAATCTAAACGGGAAGGCGCCTAAAGGCCTTCAAGATTCGCTCATTATCTCGGAGGCAACAACGCACCGCTGATGGTCGCACAGGGCGCATGCCCGCGCGTGACTGCCGTGTCTTCCGCGACAGCGCGGGCAGCACCTGTTCGTACCTGTGCGCTAGCGTACGTTCGTATCAAACGTCGCGGGGTGCAAATCGGTTCGCAACAACCGTACTCCGATACATTGCAGGCTAGTGGGCCTTGGCCGGGACCACAGAAAAATTCGTATCACCCCGAAATTCGTACGAGCCGTGATCGTATCACCGAGGTTTTACTGTATCGCGATTCTCAAAAAATATATATAAAAAAAGAAAGGAAATGCGCAGGTGAGATAGCATCAGCGTCTTTGCATGTGCCTATAACTATAAACAGGTGTAAGTGCACACCTGTGTGCAATCAACGAGCGAGGAAGAAACGGACGCTCCTTGATAGTTTAGAAATCAGATAACGTCAGCTTTGGATTTTGAAATAGAATCCGTCTGCCAGACAAAACAAGAACTACCCACGATCGCTATATGGTTAGTTTTGTTTGGCAGCGCCTATGGTGTCCAGTACTGTGTATCGTTTTGTGCTTACTTAATTTAGCGCTACGACGACTTTTTCAACTACTGATGCGACAAAGAGCCCGTGTCGCAGAAATACCGGTGTCGGTGTCGGCAGCATTGGTTGTGCGCGAAAAGTCGAGATAAATGGCCAGGACAAAGCCGTGGGTCCGAGCTGGAATTGAAGGCAGGCCTCATGCGTGGCACACTGGTGTTCTACCGAGAAGCTGCGCTACTGCTTGAAACTGCTTCGAAAAAAAAAAGACTCATTCGGGTGCCATGCAATGTGAGGAGTCACGTGAACACAGGTAATATTGCGTGGCAGAAGCGCTGAATCACACCAGATGTCACACCAATTGAGCTGCGCAACGAATGGGTGGTTTAAAGGCCCACCCAGCAGAAAGCGATCTGGCATAATTAATCATCATCAGCATCAACAAGGTGTGCAGCTGCGTAAGTGCTCGTATTGCCTTAAGGACGCGTAGTAGGTACTTCGCTGATTCGAAAAAGAGTGAGTTATGGCATAGTGGGTGCGTAGCAACTAAGGATGTACATGTCACTGTAGGAGAATTAAAAAAAAGTCACCGTTTCGCCGCAAGGGCGAAGCAATGAATGCAATAGCAACATGTTGGAATGTCACGCGAAGAACGGCAAGAAGCTCGAAACTCGCACCGCGCTGCACAAGCACAAAAAACGCACGAAAAAAAACACACAAGAGGACCATGAACTAACAACTCTCACAGCTCGACACTTCAAACGCGCTGCTCAAACACAAAGAAGGACGCACGAAACGAACGCACAGGTATACACAGGACGAGCGGAAACTATATAATTGTCGCAGTTGTGGCTTCTTTATGCTTGGGCAGCGTGCTCCTTTCGCAAACGCGGCCGCTGCAGCGCGCGAAGTGACGTTCGTGCGCTCTGTAGCTTCAACGCAAGCTTTCCGGTGAAAGCACAAGACGAACAAACCGCCCGCACCACGAGATAAGCGCGCGCGGGCGACGTGTTGAGGGCTAAAAAATGCTGCAGAAGCCACACAATGTAAGAATGAAGTTCATGTGAGGCAGTCAGGCAGCAGCAGCCCATGCTGGGCTATTCGAGTTTCAGCCGAGCATTGCGAGGTGTTTCGACGTCATTGTGTGAATTGAGTAGTTGTGCACATATCGTGTGCTGAACAGGCACGCCGAGAACACTGGCGTGTAAAGGGTAGCTCGCAGTCTGACTCGCAGTCCGTCGAAACGACGGCACTCACGTTACAGCAGCAGGCAGGTCATTTAGGTACATGAGCGATGAAGGGCATTGTGAGGGATAAGGTTCGGGTAATCACGGCAACTTAAAGAATTGTTGCCGGGACGGACGAAGACATTTGCAGCTTGACGCTATAAGGCTTTAATGCCACAAAATGATGATGAAGCTTGGCGCGTTACAATGCAACAGTGAAGAACTGCCCTACAGCTACTAGCACGACACACGTTCTTGAAGGACTCAAGGTCTGACCCTCAGCGTAGTCCCCCACTGCACTACACAAGATTTGTGTGAACACTTCACCGTTTGACGGTCGAGGGCGGATCAGTCGATGAGTTGTGCTGCATCTTACGCCGACAGCAGCAATGACAGAGGCATGGTCGGAGCGGAGCGTGCGGCAAAGCCGATGTGGCAAAGACGTCCCGGACAGCCAGTAGTAGGCCCAGGTCTGGAGTACGCCCGGGTCCGAGAACAATGGACCGGCGCCGGCTGCTGGAGCGCCTGGTAGACGGGAGCCAGGCTCGAGCGGTCACCAGGCACAGGGGTAGGCTTCGGGACCAGGACCCGACGAGCGCTTCACCCTGCGACTGCTTCGTTCGGTTTTTGTTCCCGAAGCTCTCCTCGTCTTCTTCCACTTCTCTTTCTTCCACACGGCTTGGCTTGACTTGGACGACACGATTCCGCCTTTTCCACGTCTCGTCGTCGTCTTCGTCGGCGCACCGCACATCACAAAACACCAACGCCGTGCACCAGATGGGACTACCGCGCACATCATGACAAAAGCCCCCCCTTTCGAAAGTTTAAAAAAAAAACTGTCCAAAGTGCGCGGGAGACAAGACGTACGACAAACAAATGTACAGAACTGTTGCACCAAGACAATAGTCTGTCTGTGGGAGTCCCTAGGCACATGGTACTTAATTACATTAATGTTGTAGAGCTAGCACCTACACCTGTAGCCTGCTCATACAATCAGCACCCACGTTCTCTGATCCTTTGATATGCTCAACACGAAAGGTGTACTCTTGCAATGCGAGACTCTAGCGTAAGACCCTGCTGTTCAAATGCTTGGCTTGAGAGAGGTATCGTAGCGGTTGATGATCAGTCTGAACGACGAACGAGGTTCCATAAAGGAAGATATGAAACTTGGCCATCGCCCAAACTAACGCTAAACACTCTCTTTCAATTGCAGAGTATCTCTCTTCCCGGGGCATAAGTTGGCGGCTGGCATACGACACCGGGTGAAGAAGACCCTCGTGTTACTGCATAAGTACAGCGCCTATACACCTATCAGAGGCATCTGTACGTAATACGAAGGGTTTCTTTATGTCAGCTGCCTTGACTACTGGTACAGATGCCAGAGCCTGTTTGAGGGTTTCAAATGCCTCTTCTCTCTCGGTATTCCACGCTAACTTGTTCGTTTCCATCTTTCTTGTAATTTCAGTGAGTGGTTTCGCTTTCGCGGCATAATGAGGTATGAGGTCTCGGTAATATCCCGCCAAGCCGAGAAAAGAGCGAAGCTGCTTCTTCGTTTCCGGACTTGGGGCTTTAGCGATCTTCGCTATCGTGCTCTCTACTGGGCGGATTGTACCATCTCCGAGTTGATGCCCAAGGAAGATGACGGAAGCCATTCCGATCTCACATTTTTGAGGTTTGATCCGTAGGCCTGCTTCTCGGATCCTCTGAAACAACTGTTTCAATGTCACTAGATGCTCCTCCCACGTAGCTGTGGCAATCAGAACATCGTCTATGTAATGCACTGTGCTTGGAATGCCGTGCAGTAGTGTCCTCATCAATCGTGTGATAATTGCCGAGGCTGTCTTAATTCCAAAAGGCATATAGAGAAAGTGGTAGTGTCCAGATTGTGTTGAAAAAGCTGTTTTCGGACGAGAACTTTCCTCTAAGGGTACTTGCCAATAGCCCTTTGTAAGATCTAACTTTGAGAAAACCGACTTCGTGCCGACTTCAGCAAACATAATGTCAGTTCTGGGTATGGGTTCTGCATCGGACACCAGAACATCAATAATGCGGCGGAAGTCAATGCACGCGCGAAAGCTGTTGTCTGGTTTCTTAACAAAGACCAAGGGTGAGTTATACGGCGAGTGGGATCGTTCGATAACTCCCAACTTCAGCATATCTTGAACCTCCTTCTCTACTATTTCCTTCATCGCAAACGGCAGCGGATACTGTGACGTGCTGATTGGTTTCGTTGTAGTAAGCTCTATCGTAGTAGAACAGCGCCGGCGAAAACAACAGACCAGACGAGGAGAAGGACACGTAACACATCTGGTCCTCGTCTGGTCTGTTGTTTTCGCCGGCGCTGTTCTACTACGATTATGAACCAACTAGCCCAAAAGTACATTTTGACAAGTAAGCTCTAGCCGACACTCTAGGAGGTTCGTCTTCCCAGGAACTTCAGAAAATATGTCTCGGAATTCGTCCAAGAGATTGCACATATCAGCGCGTTGTGCTTCGTCTAAATTACTTCCGAGTGTGACCGACTCAATACCTTTTCCCTCATTTACTTTAAATGTAGGGGGGGGGTGAATCTGATTCTCCTTCTTCGACTACGACGAACGATGAAGCCTGACTAGTGACTTCTGATTGACGTTCTTCGTAACGCTTGAGCATGTTTATGTGAAACAGTTTCGTGGCGTGTCCAAAGTCCAACCAGTAGTCGTGGTCACTCTTTTTTCCTGTAACCGGAAATGGCCCCTTCCAGTGCATAAGAAGCTTGTTTTCCCTGGTTGGGAGCAATCTAAGAGCCCGGTCACCAACTTTGAGCTGTCGTGTTTTGGAGGTTCGGTCATAATACTTCTTCTGCGAGTTTTGAGCTCGGGAAAGATTCTCTTGAGCCAGCTTCAAGGTGTGTTCAAGACGTTCTCTCAGATCAAGCACATATCCGTAGGTAGTCTTGATATCTTCCTCTAGGTCTTCTGTCCAGAGTTCCTTAAGAATATCCAGGGGTCCTCGGACGTGCCGGCCGTATATCAGTTCAAAAGGTGAGAAGCCCATGCTGGTTTGAGGTACTTCTCGATAGGCGAATAACAGAGGCACAAGGAATCGGTCCCATGACTTCGGCTTCTCTTGGCACAACTTGCGCAACATCTCTTTCAAAGTGCCGTTGAACTTTTCGACCAAGCCATTGCATATAGGGTGGTAATGCGTCGAGCTCAAATGTCGAATGGCAAGCAGAGCATTCACTTCCTCCATCAGGCCTGACGTGAAGCAGGATGCTTGCTCACAGAGAATCTCCCGTGGGAAGCCTATACGGGAAACATTTCCAGTAGCCCATCTGCTACTCTGGCCGAATCAATTGCGGGCAAAGCCACCGCGTCCGGGTACCGAGTGGCGAAATGCACTAGGGTAAGAATGTATCGATTGCCCTTCTTTGAAATCGGCGTAAGAGGTCCAATGATATCAACGGTCACACGTTCGAATGGCATGCCAATCAAAGGCATTCGTCCAAGAGGCGCTTTGCCTACTTTGCCTTTGGGATATGTCCTTTGGCATGCGTCGCATGATTTAACGAACCTTCGGACCTCCTCCTGTACACCGGGCCAATAAAACGACTCCAAAACTCCGTCCTTCGTCTTCTTGATACCCTGGCGACCAGATATCGGGGATTCATGTGCCAAGTTCAACACTTGGACACGCAACGCCTTTGGAACCACCGCTTGTTGAAATGATTTACCTAGAGCCAAGTGGTAAACGCGGTACAAGATTTCTTTCTCAAACATAAATGAGTGGTATATGGCTCCTTTGCCGCGGATGATTTTTTTTAATTGAATTGACTTTATTTCTTCTGTTTACAACAGAAAGGAAGCAGAAGCTAAAGGCCATGTGGCCTGACAAAGGCTTCTGCTGGTGTCGACTTTCGCCCTACAAACATCCAGCGACCGGTCTTCCTCTTGTTTTTGGCGAAAGGACTCCTGTGTCACCTCTAAGTTTCCAAATTTAGCAGTCGTGGGCTTCCGGCGATGTCCTTTGCTTGAAACACCAACCATGATTGTGCTATTCGTCCCGCATCCATCCTTGGGTTTCTTTCCGACTTGAATGCCTGATTAGTCGCCGAATTCTGGCTCGCCGACTCCTTCCACGTTGAATCGGGGTCATTAGCGTCACGGGCGCCGAGAACATTTCCTACGATGACATCGTAAAGTGGTGACGTCATGCATTTGACTATCGCATTTCCGGTGAAATAGGGCGATAGACTCCGTACTTCTGCTTCCGGTACCTCGATGCAACTACCATCAGCCAATAAAATAGTGGCGGTAGTACCCGTCAACGCTTCATTGGGAATAAGGGAACGGCGCACGACCAGGGTGTTGCTTCCAGTATCTCTCAAGACAGATACAGTATGTCCAAACACTTCTCCCTGTAACACCGGCAAGTTTCGCGTAGCTGTTGCGGTGCGTGTTCGGAGTGCACTGGCAACGTATTCATCTTGTGACGAATCATCGGCACATCCGGGCGCCTCGGACTTCTGGTCAGTAGACACGATGCAAGATGTCGTCTTCTTTGACCCACCGTTGCTTGGGCATGCTCTTGCATCATGGCCGGGCTTCCGACAGGGCCCACAGAAGACTCGTTGGGGTTTCGTGCGGCAATCAGATGCTCGGTGCCCAGGTCGATCACAGACGAAACATCTAAGAGGAGGCTGGGTATATGTACATTCATCTTGCTCCTTGGTAATGTTTCCGGACTTGTTACGAAAGACCAACAAGTTTGTTTGCCGCTGGGCCTCCAAGAAGGTATCAGCCGCTTCTGCCATCTTTTCTACTATATTGCATTTCTTCTCCCTTAGGAAAAGTGCCAGGCGATCGCGACAGTCGGGAACTGCTCAGCTACAATAAGGTTGCGCACGGATGCAAAGTCCTTGTCCGTTTTCGACATTTCCAGCCATCTATCGAAGAAGCTCTGTAATCTCGTGGCGTACTGTTTAGCAGTTTCGCGGTCTTCCGGCTTGCTTTGCCGAAACTTTTCGCGATAGCCTTCGGCTGTGAAACGAAACCTCTGGAGCAAGGCCATTTTCGTACTCTGGTAATCCATCCAGTCTTCCGGCGACAGACGACCGAAGACTTTCAACGCTTCCCCACTGAGGCATAAACTAAGCGCTGTAGCCCACTTCTCCTCAGGCCACTCTTGACCAACAGCCACGCGCTTGAACCTCTTGAGATACGCATCGACATCGTCACGCCTCTCGTCAAACACTGGAATCAGGTTGTGAGGATTGATCAAGCACGGGCGGCTTTGACTTCTCTTAGGTTCTCGGTCCCGCGCTGCTGGCTCTCGGCTGCCTTCGACCTCAGCTAGTCTAATTCGCAGTTGAAGCGTTCTCTCTTCTATCTCCAAACGTTCGTTGGCCGCCTGCCTTTCTGCGGAACGCTCTTCACGCGCTTGCACAGATTCCTCATGAGCCCGCTCTAACCGCGCGTCTACCCACGTCTTTAGCTCAGGTCCTTGATGCCCCATGCGTTCCCCTAGCGTTATAAGCTCTTGCTCACTCATCTTCACTACAAAGGTTTTAACTCAGTGAAAACGGCTTCGTCCTGTCGCGGACGCCAATTGTGAGGGATAAGGTTCGGGTAATCACGGCAACTTAAAGAATTGTTGCCGAGACGGACGAAGACATTTGCAGCTTGACGTTATAAGTCTTTAACGCCACAAAATTATCATGAAGCTTGGCGCGTTACAATGCAACAGCGAACAACTGCCCTATAGCTACTAGCACGACACACGTTCTTGAAGGACTCAAGGTCTGACCCTCAGCGTAGTCCCCCACTGCACTACACAAGATTTGTGTGAACTCTTCACCGTGTGACGGTCGAGGGCGGATCAGTCGATGAGTTGTGCTGCATCTTACGCCGACAGCAGCGATGACACAAGCATGGTCGGAGCGGAGCGTGCGGCAAAGGCGATGTGGCAAAGACGTCCCGGACAGCCAGTAGTAGGCCCAGGTCTGGAGTACGCCCGGGTCCGAGAACAACGGACCGGCGCCGGCTGCTGGAGCGCCTGGTAGACGGGAGCCAGGCTCGAGCGGTCACCAGGCACAGGAGTAGGCTTCGGGACCAGGACCCGACGAGCGCTTCACCCTGCGACTGCTTCGTTCGGTTTTTGTTCCCGAAGCTCTCCTCGTCTTCTTCCACTTCTCTCTCTTCCACACGGCTTGGCTTGACTTGGACGACACGATTCCGCCTTTTTCATGTCTCGTCGTCGTCTTCGTCGGCGCACCGCACATCACAAAACACCAACGCCGTGCACCAGATGGGACTACCGCGCACATCATGACAGGCATATTGTACACAGCAGTCGGAGGCGTATTGGCGCTACCTTTGACTGTCGCTTGAGGAGTCAGATATGCGATGTTTCTTGCATTGATGTAAACGCAGACAGCCGGTACAGTAACCCCAATCGGCGTTGTCCTTACATGAGGCTTGTGTATGGTATTTTTCCGCAACAGTTTGAAGCACTGGCGTGGCACTGTGGTAGAATAATTGGCTGCCATGCAGCACGCCTGAGTTAGACGTCGCCTCGAGCTGTGGTTTGTATTATTTGCTTTCATTGGGATACTTAACCCATCGACAACACCGCCAACACAGGTACTGCATTTTCTGTGACTAGGCTTTTTTCACACTGTCGGGTTAAGATTTTCAGTCTCGGTTGATTTATATTTAGTCACCTGTGGCGCATATCCGAACACATATGGGCTGGGTCATGCGGTTATGTGTCGCACGTGACTTGTGCAAAGTAGTTCGTGACATGCGCCACAGGGAAGTCACATTCTTCATGTCGTGACCTCCTAATCGTGCTCTTCATATATTCACGTCCTCCTAGCCAATTTTGGCATGGAGCAAGCTAAGGAGACGACCATAAGAGCGCCAAGACGTAGGCGGTTAACTAGATATGTACATAGAAACAGTCAATGTGCCCTTTGTTCGCTACTAAATGCTTCGCATTTAAATACATGCATATATTTTGTGAGCAGTGTTGCCCCTTACTCGTGAAGTAGTTGCCACGCCACTGCCTAGGTTTACCTGTCCGTATGCTAATCATATAGACAGACATTAGAAACAATGACCGAATATGGCATATCGAAGTTAAACATTCCCTTCTAATCGTAGGAGGCAGTGCTGGAGGCTCGTCTGCAGGAAGAGCTAAGCCACCGACTCCAAGACCTCCAAAAGGCACAGCAGGCTGCAGATGGCCGCCAAAGGCTTCTGGATGAGGCGGAGCCTTGGTCACCTACGCAGCACTGCCCTTTACAGGAGCTGCCGCTGCTGAGGAGCTCCAGGGACGCACCTTTCCGCTGGACGCTGTCGGGGTACCAGAGACTGAAGGTGAAGTCACAGAAACCATTGGTGGTGCCTTGTTACGTTTTGTGCACACGTGAAAAAATTCACCGACAATTACGATACAGCCTAATGCTAATGCTGAGCTCAGCTGTTTAGGTATTTTGATTTTGCGATAAGTTGAGGCAAACAATTTGATAGACACATGGATGTATTGTATAGGTGCTTACTTGACGGCATTCGGCGGTAATGCGCAATGGCGACAGTCGAGGCATAGCATGGACTCCCAACTCTATCGGTCTTGTTTAAGAAAGAAACCGAAGATGACCCACTAGAAGGCGCTGGAGAGGGCAACCCATTACAGAGTTCCAACGCTTCGCTACAATTACCCCGGGTGACCTAACACCCGGCGACGTAACAGCTGGTCAATATGAGCGGCGTCTACGGCGCATATCCACAGATAGTTCGATGGGTTCGATCAGGTAGTTAAACGTAGATGTGTGCTCGAGGACAGGGTAGGGTCAAAAGGTACCATAGCGCCAGCTGACAGGGACGAAGAAGACAAAACGGGACATCGTCCCTGTGTGATAGCGCTAAGGCAACTTTTGATGCATTTAACCAACTAGCCCAAAAAGCCACATTGACAGCGTAGGTGCCTTCGTTTTGGGCTGTTGTTTTGATGAGAGATCAGTTGCAGTGGTAGGGACCCTCGGCCATTCGAGCGCTCCTGTAAGGAAAGTGGGCGCAGATGTGGTCGTATCAGCCCGATTGCTTTTATGCCACTCTTGTTCATGCGGAGTAAAGGCCTTGACACGCTCTTGACACTTTTCAGCAAGTCTGGCTGTGGCAGAAATAGGCGCAAACTCAGATCGATCCGGCTTGTATGGAAGGATTGTGTCGATTGCGTGCGACGGGTGCCTGTCGTACAAAACAGGAAGACTGAAAAACCAGTAGCGCTCTCAGGGGCAGTATTGTAGACGTAGGTGACGAAGGGCGGAATGGCATCCCAATTTGTGTGGTCGGCGGCGACGTACATGGAGAGCATGTCGCCGAGCGTGCGGTTAAAGCATTCGGTGAGGCCATATGTCTGCGGGTGGTAAGCAATGGTCTTGCGGTGAACAACGTGGTACACTGTGAAAATGGCTTCGATGACTTCCGACAAGAAGACACGGCCTCGATCGCTGAGCATCTCCTGGGATGGACCGCGACGCACCATGAATCGGTGGAGCAGGAAGGAGTCAACATCGCGCGCTGTAGCCGCTGGGAGGGAGGCAGTTTCGGCGTATCGTGTGAGATGGTCCACAGCGACGATGGCCCAGCGGTGACCAGGCGACGTCAGAGGAAGTGGCCCATGCAAATCGGTAGCGACGCGCCCAAACCGCCGGTCAAGGCAAGGTAAAGGTTGCAGACCTTCTGGCGACAAATTCGTTGAAGTTTTTCGGCGTTGACAACCGAGGCAGGAGCGAACGAGCCGTACATAGCGGCACATCCGCACGTAGCGGTACATCCCTCGCCAAAAGTACCGTTATCGAATGCGGTGGTAAGTTTTCAATACACCAGAGTGCGCACACTGCGGATCAGCGTGGAACGACTCGCATATGTGAGAACGGAAACTGCGGGGTATTACGAGTAGCCACTGGCGGCCATCGGCTTTGTAATTGCGTCGGTGAAAAAGGTCGTCGCAAATGGCAAAATGCTGGGCTTGGCGACGCAACGCGCAAGTGGTCGGTGCTGCCGATGGATCAGTGAGCAAGTCTCTCAGCGAGGCTATCCATTGAACCTTGCACTCTTAAGTAGCGATGGTGTCAATGTCGATGGAAGAAGGGTAAGGTAATACATTGAGCAGTGGGCATTGTCGTCAGGCAAGTGGGAGCGCGAGAGGGCGTCGGCGTCAGCATGCTGGCGTCCGTGGCGGTACAGTACGCGGATGTCGTAGTCTTGCAGGCGAAGTGCCCCGCGGGCGAAACGGCCTGCGGGATCCTTCAGTGACGGCAATCAGCATAGTACATGATGTTGGGTGACAACCAGGGGCGTAGCCAGAAATTTTGTTCGGGGTGGGGGGAGGGGTTCAACCATACTTTATGTATGGTGATGCGTGCGCTTGTATGTGTGCGTGTATATATACGCAAGCAAAACTGAAAAATGTCGAGGGGGGTTGAACCCCCCAACCCCCCCTGGCTACGCCCCTGGTTACGACATCAAATGGGCAACCATACAAATAAGGTCGGAACTTGGTGAGGGTCCAGATGATCGCTAGGCATACTTTTTTTTATGACGGTGTAAATGGTCTCGGTTTTAGTAAGCGTACGACTTGCATATGCCACGACATATGCAGGGAAGCCCGGTTTGCGCTGCGCAAGAACAGCGCCAAGGCCAACACAGCTGGCGTCTGTGTCTACCTCTGCCGGGGCCATAGGGTCGTAGTGGCGCAATATGGGAGGTGGCATCAACAGACGACGGAGCTTTGCGAAAGCATCGTCGCACTCTGACGACCACGAATTGAGGGGCCCATTACTTCCGAGGAGCTTCGTCAGCGTCGATATGATAGTCGCGAAGTCTCGAATGAAGTGTCGAATTTAGGAACACAGTCCTTTCTTTTCGTTCCACATCACGAGTGGGTACAGAAAGGGACCACTTTGTCGTGCGCGTCTCAAGGGCAGTTTTCAAATTGAAAGGAAATGTAGGAGCGTTGCGTGATAGAAAACACGCTCAAGCTCCTCCGAGGTCTGCGTACCACCAGCGGTGAATTGTGAACTTAAATAGCTCGAGGGACGGGACTGAAGACACGAAAACCACAGGACGAGTGCTGTGTTTTTGTGTCTCCAGTCCCGTCCCTCGTGCTGTTATATTTTGCAATGTCGCACCAACTTGCCCAGACAAAGTCTCTGTTAAATAGCTCGCCGTTTTACCGTCGGCGCATGCATAGCGTGTGGTTAAGCGTGGGTCGCTGGGTCGCATCGCCGGTGGGGTACTTCAGAATTTTAATATGCGAGACATTTCTAGCGAAGCTTAGGCAATTTGAGCGTTTCTATCTACATATTTGTCTATCTATATATCTAGCCGCTTACGTCTGGGTGCTCTCGTGATCGCCTCCTGAACTTGGTTTACACCAAAATTTACATGGGAGGGTAAGAGGGTTTGGCGAATATGACTGTCTCGTCAAGACATTAAAAAGTCACAGTTTCGCCGCAAGGGCGAAGCAATGAATGCGATAGCAAGAAATTGTAATGTCACACAAAGAAAGAGAAGAAATTCGATACTTGCAGCGCCTGTCACAGTTGTTACGTCTTTGTGCTTGAGCAACGCGCTGCAAGTGTCGACAATGGAGAATCAGGTGCTCTAAGATATTTCTTTTTCTTTTAAACTGCGGCGCATGGAGTGACGCCCTGCGTTTCTTGCCGCACGGGGGCGTCTGATGCAAGGTGTGCCTAAAGTCCCTGAAAAATAACTAAAGTAGCGCCACTCGTGGCAGTGCACAGGCGCTCCCTCTCCCGTGCGCTTTGTAGATTGCAGTTAAAGGTAGTTGACGTGCGAAGCTTGCAGAGCATGTCTCTTCGCCGGAAGGAGAGGCTAGTGCAATTATTCCGCTAGAGCTCCCGAGGGCGCTGTAGTTCCAAGTGACGCAGTGGGAAAAGTTCGCGAAATAAGGAGTACGAAAGAAATCACGCCATATCCACGAAGTAAATAATAATTGAGGAGCTGGCTCGGACAAGATAGGGAAAACCCGTGAATCTTCCGTACAAGTGCTCTACCATCATATGAAGACGTGACCCACGTTGTTATATATACATATATACACAATGTTTTATTAATTTACAATTTTGATGAAGTATGTACACAATTTACAATTTTTATACACATTGATGATGTATATATATACAAGAAATATCTAAGAGTGTCTGATTCTTCATTGTCGACACTTGCAGACTCAACGCTCCTAATGTTCTTTCAATTTGAAAAATGCCCTCGAGACGCGCACGACAAAGTGGCCCTAAAAATAGCTCTCCGACGCTCGCGCGCCTGTCGACCGCGTTCCCCGCTAGCCCTGTGAGAATTAACGGCCAGGCTAGATGGAAGACACGACGCGCGTAGCGTTCCTCTTCGCGTTCCACGACGCTTTGAATGGATGGATGCAGGATACGGCGCGGGACTTCGCCCCAGCCTAAGAACCTGGCGAGCCAGCTCCTAATAGCGATAAATACGACAACGTAATGTGCACAGAAGCAAGTGGCGTCTTTTCATAGTGTCCGACAGCACATAATTGTGCGGTACATAATGTTTTAGTACGCCAAAGTGCTCGCTCCTGACGACAGCACCACTGAAAGCTCGGCGGCGCTAAGAAATCGCTAGTTTTTAGGAGTGGCGCACTAGTTTTTAAGAAGCTCGTGCAAACGCCATCTTGTTCTTCCTCGTTTCGGTTGTTTACGTGATCGGTGCACGGTGCGTGGTCGACCGCGCTTGATTAAGTTCGTACGGTGGTTCTGGATGCTTCGGGATGCTTCGGGATGCCGACATGTTGTGCCAGTGCAGCAACCACTGCTACAACAGCAGAAAGAAGGTGTTTTCACTACAGCAGGTAAAATTCGAAGTTTCCCGGAGGACACACTAGAGGCGCTGCTGCAGCTGCTTGGAGAGGAGGCAGAGGCGAAGCCACGCAGTTGGCGCTACTTTATATTTTTCAGAGACTTTAGGTGTGCCCGGTGTTCTTTGTTTTTTCTCCTTCCACATCACGAGTGGGTACAGAAAAGGGCCACTTTGTCGTGCGCATCTCAAGGGCAGTTTTCAAATTGAAAGAAAATTAGAAGCGCTGCCCGATAGAAAACACGCTCAAGCTCCTCCGAAATTTGCTTACCAGCAGCGGTAAATGGTGTATATATATGTAGCTCGCCGTTTGACAGCTCAACCATGCATGGGGCATGGTTGAGCTGTATAATGCGGCGGGCTAGAGAGCGAGGTGTCGATGGTTCGAATCCCCGGTAGAGTGCTCCGGAATTTTTTCTGCTGCTTTATTTTTCTTTGTGCTTTTTTATATATATATATACATACATATACATATCCGGGGCATGACGGCGACGGCACAAATCAGCCGAGAGTGTCCATAGAATTGCTATCGCAATAATAACGTGAAAATGCTGTCGCGTACGTCGTCAAACCTTTTCCTGCAGACACCTGTGGCACATACCTGTTTACCATGGGCCGCGGTGTACGAGTATGCGCTACAGGTGATTGACTGTTTATATCTACCCAGTAAGAGACATTGGTAATTAAATTCGACAGCGTTAAGACAAACCGACATCGGCAGCTCTGACCCGATGAATGCAAAGATTAAATATCGAGATCCCAGCAGGGATCGAACCCAAGCATTCTGCGTGGCAGTCAGGTATGCTGCCACAGAGCCACGCCACGTCATTAAACTGCATTGGAAAAACACACTATGCCGGCGTAATGTCGCAACGTCGATTGTGGTTGTGGTGCTGGCTATCTAATTTTATAACAAAGCAATAAACCCTACATATGCACTCCCATGATACAGGCGTCATGTCAGGTTAACGTCTGTGGTTCCAGTGTTAGCTCCGCTTATGCAGCACTTTAATAAACATTACATTTGTATTCCTATGATTTAGCAGGCTAAATTCAAGCGTCGCTCGACCCCGGATGAATAGGCCAACGAAAGCTACCTATGACATTCATATCATCGTACAATAAAATGCACTTCGTTTCGATAATACTGACGTATGCGCTCTAACGTGAGTGCTGACGTTACGTCAGACCATAAGTTACACTTTAAACGCCAGTGTTGTCGACGTGCCTGGTAAGCCCATGATGTGCACGCACCTACAATAATTAAAATAGCATGTCGGTCCACCTCGTAACGCTTGGCTCAAAGCCAAAGATTGCAGCATAGAACTACTCCCTAATAATAATAATAATAATTGCTGGGGTTTAACGTCCCAAAGCCACGACATGATTATGAGCGACGCCGTAGTGGAGGGCTCCGGAAGCTTCGACCATCTGAGGTTCTTTCACGGGGCCCAAACATTTTCGCCTCCATCGAAAATGCAGCTACCGGGCCGGGGTTCGATCCCGCGACCTTCGGGTCAGCAGTCGAGTACCATAACAACTAGACCACCATGGCGGGTGAACTACTTGCTAAATGCTTTGCATGATACCGATTCCCACAACACGTGGGATCTGCCGAATTTTCCTTCTGCTTTATTTTTGTTTGTGCCTTTTTATATATATATACATGCATATATATATCTGGGACATGACGGCGACGGCGAAAATCCGCCGAGAGTGTCCATATAACTGCTATCGCAATAAAACGGTACGAACAGCTGAGGGCTTTGGAAACACGCAGTAAATATTGCATGGGATTTTGGAGGTGTGGTGCTATCAGTATTTCAGATTACTTTGTGTTAGCGCACAACTAGCTATTTGGTCACGTTGCCAATGCTTTTGAATGCAAATATCTGACACAATCGGTGGATTTTGTGGCCCCATTTGATTTCGTACCTTCAAATCCGGGTAATGAATATAGTTGCTGTCTATTAACCACAATTGTATTAAAAGACATGGGAGTGGAAGAGCTCCGGCGACGAGGGGGGGGGGGGGGCATTGGACTGTTTTATGATGTCCAAAATAAATTCTGGGGCATTACAAGCCGAGACATCTAGATGATTTCAAAGCACGCCCTAATGGGAGACTGTAAAATATTTATTACCATAAGGTCGGCAAAATAAATTGAGCTCACCGAGACTCACTCAGTAAATGTATTTTTCGCTTAGGACTCACTCAGACACAGACTCACCAAAACTTTCCTCGAACGGACTCACTCCGACTCCGATTCACGAAATTTTTTTTCAACCACAATCGGACACCGACTCACGAATATTTTCGCCAACCGAACTCACAAGGACTCAGACTCATCAAAATTTTCCTTAAGCGGACTCACTCGGACTCAGACTCACGAATAATTTTGTCAACCAGACTCACTCGGACACAGAATCACCAAAATGTTCTTTAAGCGGACTCACTCGGACTCAGGCTCTTGAATATTTTCGTCAATTGGTCTCACTCGGACCCATACTCACCAAAATGTTCTTAAGCGGAATCTCTTGGACTCAGACTCACCAAAATATAACTCAGCCGCACTCACACTCACGGCTCAATCTGAGTCCGAGTGAGTCTGAGTGGGCTTGCCGACCTGAGATGCTGATGGTTGTGTCGTGGAAAGCTTCGAACCTCAGTCTAAACGGGCTGTCGGCAGCTCAGTTCGACGCTGTCACCGTACAGATGACCATCGACTGAGTCTTGGTGAACATGGAGCTAGGCACGGGAGCGGCTGTTCCCGTCATGGCAACGACGCAGTTCTGTTAGCTATTAGGGGCGAAGCTCCTTAAGGCGGCACCCGTTCGTCCCTCGTAGTCGTAGTAGTAGTCGTAGTGCGTAACCAGTCTTACGCTTTGACCTCCAAAGTGGTGCCGGTGGGAGATTTTTCCTGTGCGTTGTTGAACAATAAAAAATTCGCAGCGTGCGCGTTAACTAAAAGCCGAATTCTTCTGTCTCTTATTCCCCATTAGCAGCCATTGGCATGTTCCAGTAGGAAACGTTAGTAGGAGTAGAAGTGTAAGTGTTAGCTAAAAGCAGACTTCTTCTGTCTCTCATTCCCATTAGCAGCCATTGTTTACCTCCAAGGTAGTGCCTGGTGAGATTTCTCCTGTGCGTGATTAAACAATAAAAATTTTGTTCAAAACGCCGTTCATTCATGAAATAAACCAACGAAAGACGCCAGATGTTTTGTAAAAGCAAAACGAAAGAACGCCATATGTTTCTAAAGCAAAACGAAAAGACGCCAGCTGCTTAACGAAAGACGCCAGATGTTTTCTAAAGCAATGGTTTTCTAAACAATGAAAATTCACAGCGTACATGTAAAATTAAAGTGAGCTGCGAGTCGTCATAACTCATCGAACCTTTAGTATAAACGCGCCCGATCTCACGTCGGTGATGATGTACTGGGCAGCATTCACGGAAGATTCACGGTTTACCGATGAACCTCCGCAGCTTCGCCCACTCATCACCATTCACTCCGTGGATATGCTGTGATTTTTTAGGGGCGAAGCTCCTTAAGGCGGCACCCGTTCGTCCCTCGTAGTCGTAGTAGTAGTCGTAGTGCGTAACCATTCTCACGCTTTGACCTCCAAGGTGGTGCCGGTGGGAGATTTTTTCCTGTGCGTTGTTGAACAATAAAAAATTCGCAGCGTGCGCGTGAACTAAAAGCCGAATTCTTCTGTCTCTCATTCCCCATTAGCAGCCATTGGCATGTTCCAGTAGGAAACGTTAGTAGAAGTAGAAGTGTAAGTGTTAGCTAAAAGCCGACTTCTTCTGTCTCTCATTCCCATTAGCAGCCATTGTTTACCTCCAAGGTAGTGCCTGGTGAGATTTCTCCTGTGCGTCATTAAACAATAAAAATTTTGTTCAAAACGCCGTTGATTGATGAAATAAACCAACGAAAGACGCCAGATGTTTTGTAAAAGCAAAACGAAAGAACGCCATATGTTTCTAAAGCAAAACGAAAAGACGCCAGCTGCTTAACGAAAGACGCCAGATGTTTTCTAAAGCAATGGTTTTCTAAACAATCAAATTCACAGTGTACATGTAAAAATAAAGTGAGCTGCAAGTCGTCATAACTCATCGAACCTTTAGTATAAACGCGCCCGATCTCACGTCGGTGATGATGTACTGGGCAGAATTCACGGAAGATTCACGGTTTACCGATGAACCTCCGCAGCTTCGCCCACTCATCATCATTCACTCCGTGGATATGCTGTGATTTTTTTCCTTTGCCTGCACTGGAGCGGCTGTACTACTGGAACACTTGGTACCTACACAGGAGCAATGGTACGACCTCAGGGTGTCTCTTCGGTTAACGTGCAGCACGGCGAACATTCTGCGAGTTGTCGGCTCTACGTCGTGCACAACAAGGGACCACCTCTAGTCAGCCGGGAGTGGCTACACGTCATCCGGCTGGAGCGAGTGAAAATCTGGAACCTGAGCAACCTTGCAAGGTCAAACACTACTACTCATATCAGCGTAAGAAAGAGGCTCGAAGCACGGTCAGAAAACGGTGCCGATTGGTAGTTGAGGCTCCTAACATCACTTGAGCCAAACATTAAAGCACAGCACGCGGCGTGGAATTTACAATTCACTCTCAAAGTCATCTAGAAACCGCTTCCTTTTCTTTCAACAAATGTTGCCATAAACCCAAATGATCGCGCCATAAACGGAAAGTCCACTTAAAGCTGAAATTTGGGGTACTTAGTTTTGACTTCAATACATACTATACAAAACACAGAAATAAGCACACAGGACAACCGAGGACGACTGCGGTCGTCCTGTGTGCACCTTTCTGTGTCCTGTTTTGTTCCGCTATAATACGTATTCGAGACAAAGTCCACTGCCATTGGCTGTTTTGAGCATCGTGAGCTGCGTAGGTACCGCGGCAACCGCGGGATGCTGCCACGTGCCCGCGTGCTCGCTGCGATCGCACTGAAACTAAGCCGCGCGTTCGAAGAAATAAAATTGAAAGAAAGGGCTTGAGGTCATGACGCGCGCTGATCAACGGACATAGCTTCTTGCCCCATTGTCATCCCCACCCCCCTCTCTGCGTTGCTTTTAGCGCGGTCGCTGGTATGAAAGGAGAGAGAAAGTGCTCAAAGCGTGCCGCAAATGCCTGTAACTCCGTTCATACCTGACGGGTTCAACAGTTTTGTTTTTGCGGCAGTCGATTCATGAGACAATAAACTGCTTTAATGAAGCGCTTCGGAGATTACTTAGCAAAGTGTTGCAGTGCCCCTTCAGAACGTGCTCCGTGTTGACGTGAGCTGCGCGACAATGTTTATGTCAAGGTTCCTTTTCTCGGACACCATGAATTACCTTATCTGCGTTGTGCGCTGCAAATTTTTCGATTGGTTAATTAGAAAGCTGTGACATTGAGTAAGACACGTAAGGCAACTGGCAAGCGCGGTCCTTTGAGCTCGTCGGTGCACTGAGCGTGGGGTTATCGCTATCCGATCAACGCCAGGATCTCAACCACATTGCCTGAGTTTACGCTTATCGGTGATCGTTCTAAAATACTTTTTGTTTGTCCGCGTACGTGGGACTCGTCTTGGCATTTGCAGATCGTCGGCGTAAAGGAGAATAAAATAAGAACTGCTAGTGGTGTTGCGGTGCCTGGCACAGCCGATCTCAACCACACCGACTGCTGCAGCTACATATCAGGCCGTCGAGTGCACTGCCGTCGCCAGCGCCGGCTAAAAGCCAGTGCTGAGAAGAAGGGCAACGTATAATTAGCCGTAGCTGCCTTGATACAAGGTGGTCGTTCGTTTAATTTTTGCCGCGAAATATTTCGTGACGCTGTAGCCCAAACGCACACAAAACGTCCAATAATCGTTTCACGGTCTTTTTAAGACACTCGCCTTGGTAGCGTTGGGGCATGGATTCACATCAAGCCCCGCCGATACAATTGGTTTCGTATTTCTTTATTGTACGGGCGCTTTCGATCATGCATCAGTTTCTTCCGCCGATTTATAAAGGTCGCCAGGTGTTCCACTTGAATGATTCTAAATGCTTCAATGTACACCACTGCTACCTAGGGGGCGCTAGGCGTTGTTAGAACGCGGACGCCCGCAATATCTAGGAGCTTTACCACTTACAACTCTGATCTAAAAATGTCACCTTTAGTAGCTCGATATAGCAAAACTAAATGATCCTGTAGCAGGTTCAACAGGTGCGGGTAAAGTATAGGGAGCCATTTCTAAGTCGCGCTTTCTTCTGCAGGAGGAGAGCCGGCGCCACGGACAGCCACGGCTGTACAGCCGCCCGTTCGGCATCGAGCGGGAGGGCAGCGTGCGCTGCGTTCTCCGGCTGGTGGCGTGCCTTGGGGTGCCTGCTGTCCAGGAGGCCGGTGACGCTTTGCAGTTGGGCCTCGAGCTCCTACACTCGGCGAAGTGCTCGAAAAAGTTCGACTTCTTCCTGCGCCTGCTTGACCGCACAGGCGGCGACCGCCACCTCGTCAAGAGCTTCTCGTCCTCGGAGCTGGCAGTGCCCCGCTATTGGTTCTCACGGCCGGCTCTCGGCGTGGTCAGCTTCGCAGTGCTCGTTTCGGAGCAGCGCATGCTGCGCGAGGGATTGCTCTCCACGGACACGCTCAACGTCGAAGTGGGATTGCAGTGACTGCTTTGTGGCCACTCGAGACGTAGAGTGCCCCGATCGTGAAATACAGCGTGGTGTACAATGATTTGGTGTCCAGTTGCAGATTCGGTAAAACTACGGTGTAGTAAAACGATGCCGGTTGCTTCGTGCCAAACATGTCGTTATGCCCAACAAATTGTCCCCTCAGTAGCCATAAAGTGCGTCCTTGTAATTAGGGACGCAGAGAATGCCCAACTCCCCCACTTTCAGCGAGCTAATAGTTGTAATGAAAAGTCATAAGGAGTTTCATGGTAGATGCTGTGGTAAAGAAATTTAAAAGAGAGGAGTCAGAAAGAGGCCATGTTAGCAGAGAAGTGTGCTATAGCGACCAATATTTTGCGTACTCTACCACAAGAACCCTTTGGGCCACATTACTGGCCTTTAGGAACTTATCAAACTTTCAGCTTTTTAACACGAACGTGTTTTGTGCCGGGGTCCACCAATATTTCAGTGACGTATTTCCGTCACGGAAATGACGCGGAAAAGTGCGCACGATCAGATGGCAAAGAAATAAAGTTCCGTCATAGGAGTCGAACCCACGACCCCTTGGTTCGCGACAACAGATGCCGGGCACGCAATACCCTACGCCAAGGTCACACACACAGGAGGCTTCCAAAACGCGCGTTTTATATCTCACTATACTCTCGCAGTGCTCTTGCTCGGCGGGGTGATGTCGACTTGTGGGAGCTGTATAGTGAAGCAACGACTCCTCTATTTTTTTCACTGCCATGGAAGCCGTCCGTCCGCCTTAGTTGAGGGAGTTTCAGTGGTGCGACGCCACATAAAGGGTAGGACTGCTTGCGCGTCACACGTGCGTCTGAGCGCTCAACGCTGCTGCTGTGGTAGACGATGGGTAGACGCGCCGTCGCTCTCCTATATCATGCTTCCGTCAGAATTGTTCCTTCGTACTCCTTCCTTCGTGGCTCGAGGCAAAACCGCCGCACCGCGCAGCGTCCGTGGGGCGCATATTAAGTGCTCTCATCAGTCGCATATCAACTTGTTTGCGAGTGGGGATTTGACGTGAGTTTTCATATACAGAGAAAGAATTTGATTAGCAGTGTTTAATAACATCATAGAAAAAGTACAGTCATTTCTACGGAGCATACGCTGAGACAACCATACATTTACATGTTATGGATGTGATGTAATAGTATTGCAAGCAACACTTTTTATACATTACACGAACAAATTTACGCAAGAATACAATTGTGTCGATGGCGGCCTCCCCAGTAGTGTGGATTGGTATCATTCAATGAAATTTCGATAACGTCTAGAAACTGCTCACTAATAATGGTGCTTTTAATGTAGGTACACTCTAAGCGCGGTAACGTTTACTAAAAGTGCACATTTTCACAAAATTGTGTAGCTATAAAATAGAAGTTATCTAGTAACCTTTGCAAAATTCGGCTGTGTCAAAAATGCACAAATTTACTTTTAAAACAGAAGTTACGAAAATAACCTTTAGTATGCGTTCACAGTATCGAGCGTTCTCACGTACAAATAGAGGTTACGTTGTACATTGCACGGTATACTGTGTACAC
Organism: Rhipicephalus sanguineus; assembly: GCF_013339695.2. NCBI lineage: Eukaryota > Metazoa > Arthropoda > Arachnida > Ixodida > Ixodidae > Rhipicephalus > Rhipicephalus sanguineus. The sequence continues at coordinate 38,348,008 of NC_051178.1, forward strand.
AAAGCGGCTTGCAAGAGATTTTATACGGCCACCGCTCTGCGCCTCTTCGTTTCTTCGCTCATCTTTCCTCGACACCTTCCAGGAGGTTACACTCATCGCGTGCTTTGATCAGCCACGTGTGCCTCAGGAACGAAAGCACGGATTTCCACTCTTTCGCACTTCTTCCTGCGCGTGCCTAGTGTTTTTTTTTTCGCGCTTCCATGTGCGGTTTTTATACACAGTCTACATACGTATACGCCAAGAAACTCGAACGTCACATGGAAGGTGCTTCTAGGAACGCACGCGCTGGCGAAATGTAATAATTCAAGTGCATGACTGCTTATAGAAGGTGACAATTGCAGTGACGAAGGCCAAATGCGTCGACTTCGCTCATTAGAAGAGGCAGCTAAGAAAATATTCGCATATTCGAGGTGATTTGTAGTTAGCATGCACTACAGTAATGATCAACCTCGATTATTATTAGAATGTGGTCGACCCGTCAATATCAATGAAGACCAGAGATTTTATAACATTATCATGATATGCGTGTCAGGCAAGCCTCTCTTGGTCCAACGTCTATGCAGTTGAAGCATTACGTCGGCATGATTATAAAGCTTCAATTCTTTTCGTCCTGCTCGTGCACTTTCATTGACTGTGTGATTCGTGCTTATCCAGCTATGTGTTATGTGATTATAAATACCAGTCGTCTATTTTCAAACTATGTGTTATGTGATTATAAATACCAGTCGTCTATTTGTTACAGGGCTATTTACTATTTTGTTCACCTTCAAATGTGGGATCAGCAGCGGAAACGTGCATACTGACAAAACGTGAAGTTGACAAAGCAGGGAAGCTGCTGAAGGCGGTAAAGAAGGGCACGGAGAATTAACATTGCTCCTGGCGGCGAAGAGTATAGGCAAAATTCACATAGAAACAGCTCGCCATACGCCGCGTTAAGTCAGTTTTAAGTACTTCTCGCAAAACCCAAAGAAATGTCTGAACGCTGAATGATATAGGAACGCTGAATGATATTATCAGAAAATCACGCAGTAAATGTAAATGTATGCATACGCAAAAATACAATAATACCAAGAGCCCATATCAAGAGCGGGAACGCGGTTTTATCGTGAGATACAAATTGTAATGCTTAAACATCTACGTAAATGGATCGAGAGAGCATGCTTGTCTGACACACAGGGCAAAACTCATGATTACGAATATCTGTCAATCACCAGCTCTTCTTAATTATCGTTTCAGTGGAAGACCACATTTGAACGACATGACTGCTTGTGGTCGATGCTCGTGGTCGACGTTAGCACTAAAGAAGAGCCTCGCTTCCGTAGCTAGACGACACTGGGCTGGGCCGATCATGCGCGTAGCGAGTGGTCCGAAATGTGTCGCAGAAAGAAGATCGAAAAAAAAAGAGCCCCATACCCTTTCTTAAGCGACACCTGGGTTGGTGGAGCACGGGAGAGCGGTTTACTGAGTGGAGCCCCCTGCAAATAATACGTGATCATAGTTGTGCTTCTCCTTAAGTATACTCATGTGTGCGGCATACCATAACTGCTGGCACTTTGCGCATAAGCAGGACGATGAAACCCTGAGGGCAGCCAAATAGAGGGTGATTGTCAGTCCTTTACTTTTGTAGCTCCGGATGTGCCTGAAATGTCTGCATTTTTGCAATGCTACTAACTCACTCAGACCACTAACACACACGTGCAGTGTGTATAAGAATACACGTGCAACTCCTCCGGCTTTCTTCTTTGCTGAAACCCAAATGCGCTTTCTTCGTTTTTTTTTTCGGGTGATATTGTTTTTAATGGTTAAACAGGTAACTGTGGCATAGTTTCAAAAACGGAAACCTCCGTTATGGTTTGGTTGTCGCATGCCCACCGCTCTCACCTCTACGTTAGCATGTATGGCACATGTGCGTCCTGATGTTCTTTCTAGTTACTGTTATTTCATTGAACCGTTTCCAGTCCCAGCGTGTGTGTCGTCAAAAGATCTCTTGTGTACGTGTCTTTAAAGGCTGGGTTCGTCGATTTTTCAAGCTGTGTACGAACGGGCCCAACACCAGACTCTTCTCTGCCCAAAATGTAACACGTAACTGCATTTTGAAACTACGAGTTTCTTGAAACTCGTAGTTTCACGAAACTGATAGTGAAAACACGAAACTGATAGTGTAAAGAACTTTTGCAATATAGGGCAGCGGTCGATTTTCTTGAGCATGCACTGTAGAAAACGGCTTGTGAAGGCGTACAAGACAGTGTACCTAAACGAAAGCTTACGTTAAAAAAGCACACAAAAAGAGGACCAAATCAAGTATTATACGAAACTTCTGCTCACAAGAAATTTTCTGAAAAAGAGAAAACCATGCACCATTAAAAAAGATTTGATATTTTTATTGCTTTATACCTCCAAAGTAGAAGACGTCAAAGTTAGCGTGATAGTCATGAATACACATAAGTTTATCGATTGCCAAATGAATTTGCCCAATAAACGCTTGTTTTCCGACAACCTTACATTGAGGCAACGACCACTTTGCCTGCGGTCATGTCTACATTGGGCAAAGTGGTCGTTGCCGCAATGTAAAGTTGTCGGAAGACAAGCGCTCACTGGACGGCAATGCGTACTCGCAGGTTGCTCAACACTGTGCACAACACGGATGCACCCCCAACTTTCGTGACACCACATTGCCGCGGGGTCGTGACGTCGACGAAAACAACAGCCGGCGTGTACAAGATGAAGCTCTTTATTTGGCCGGACTTGTGGCCGGGAAATGAAAACTCAAACTACAGCAATACACGTTGTACACCGATAGCGGCGAACTGGGCGTCGTCGGCCGTCGATAAAACTGAACATCGCTAGGATGCGCCGTCTTGTATACGTCACGCATCGAACTTTGCAGACTTATCACTGGTGGTCGCGCAAGCTCTGGAATAATCTTGACTATTCGCGTCATGTGTGCAACCTTAACAAAATGATCTACTACATCTGGAATCTTCTCAGACATCCTGGCGCACTTTGTGCAAGGCAGCAGCTACACGTGCACAGGGCCGTTAACAGAAAGCATGGAAATAAAGGAGCGTGTGTGGCATTGCCCCCCTCTGAAAAGGCATCGTCCCGATGCTTGTAACAGAACATGGAAGCGGAAAACAAATGCATACAAAAGGGAAATGCAATAATAAAGCAAGAATGAACAACAAGGAATAAGTAGACGCAAAAATTACAATAATAAAGCAAAAGGTACAGTCCTCAGCACGGCGTCGAGCGTCGTTGCCGGGTTCCTTCCGTATACCAGCTTGTATGGCGTCATCTGCGTCGTTTCTTGCACGAACGTGTTGTACGCGAAGGTCACGTACGGATGGATGGCATCCCACGTCTTGTGCTCGACGTCGACGTACATCGCGAGCATGTCTGCGATGGTCTCATTTAGACGCTAGGTGAGGCCATTAGTCTGTGGGTGGTAGGCTATGGTCCGGCGGTGGCTTGTTTCGCTGTATTTCAAGATCGCCTGAGCAAGGTCAGCAGTAAAGGCCGTACCTCTGTCGGTGATGGAGTTCTGGGGCGCCATGACGCAGGACGATGTTCTCAACGAAGAACTTGGCTACCTCGGCGGCCCTGACTTTCGGCAGGACACTTGTTTCGGCGTAGCGGGTGAGGTAGTCGGTAGCTACGATGATACATTTGTTTCCGGAAGTCGACGGAGAGAACGGCCCCAGTAAATCCATACCTATTTGCTGTCGACGAACGGTCAACGAAGTCGTTCGATGGGCTGCGGAAATCCTGCTGGCCTTGTCGGCGCTGTGTTGCGTCGCTGACAGTCCCGGCATGTCCTCACGTAGCGAGCGACGTCGGCAGTAAGGCGTGGCCAGTAGTATATTTCCTGTATCCTCGCGAGCGTGCGAGAAAAGCCGAGGTGGTCAGCCGTCGGGTCGTCGCGCAGGGCCTGCAGAACTTCTGGTCACAGTGCCGAAGCACAACGATAAGGTAGTTGGCCCGGGCCGGAGAGAAGTTCTTCTTTACGAGGACGTCTTTTTTCAGAAAAATGACGTCAATCCTCCACTGAATACTTTCGGAACAATGGCGATCCTGCCTTTGATGTATTCCGCAAGGCCCCTGACTTCCGTGTCGGCTTGCTGTCGTTCAGCGAAGTCATCGGCACTTATGATTCCCAAGAAGCAGTCATCATCGTGGTCGTCCTGCGGAGGTGCGCCAACGGGGGCACGAGGCCCTGCCGTAGAGGTAGGGACTAAACTTTAACGTACCCCAGATGATGGCAAGGCACTCGTTTTCCGTTGTGGAATAGTTAGCTTTTGCTTTGGATAGGGACCGGCTAGCATAATTGACGACCCTTTCCAGTCCGTCGGTCTTCTGCACAAGGACGGCACCGAGTCTTACGCTGCTTGCGTCGGTGTGGATTTACGTATCGGCGTATTCGTCGAAATGCGCAAGTATCGGAGGCGTCTGCAGGCGTCGTTTCAGTTCTTGAAATGCCTCGACTTGCGCCGTTCTCCACTTGAACTCCACGTCGCTCTTCGTGAGGTGAGTTAGTGGCTCAGCGATCTGTGAAAATTCCTTGACAAAGCGTCTATATAGGCGTGCAGCCTTCTTGTTGGTGGGCGGCGGGAAGGCAGCGAGTGGGTCGAGGCGAACTCCAGATTTGCTAATGACGTGGCCCAAGAACAGGAGCTCCTCGTACGCGAAACGGCACTTTTCTGGTTCCAGGGTGAGTCCGGAGGTCTTGATTGCTTGAAGTTTCAAGCAATCAAGACCTCCGGACTCAAGGACGGCACCAAGGCGCCGGAGGTGTTCATCGAAGTTTGAGGCAAACACGGATTCGTATCCGGCGGTGTCGTTTTGTCCGACGATAGGGTTATCGACTTGGTTCTTAAAGGGAAGCTGAAGCACTTTTTGAAAAAAAAATGACCTTGGAGTGTATAATCACACTTTGCTACCTGCCGAATCCGAAAATCGATGTGATAGTTCCTAAAGTGAACGTAAATAGCGTTTTTTGCCAAAAAACAGCGGCCGCGGCCGGATGGCATCTTTCTCGAGGCGCCAAGCGAACGCGATTCGTCGGTTTCTCTGTGACGTCATTGTCGGTGATCCCCTGTCGTCTGCAACGGCAGCTCCATTGCAAACACGCGAGACGACCGTCCACACTGCGCTCGCCCCATCTCGAATTTCGTCTTATGGCAAATTCTAATCCAGCTGAAGGATTTGGATCGTCTCCGTATTTATTTGACCGGCGGCCTCTGAAGCAAGACAAGATACCGCACACTGTGGCGAAAGCCAGGACTCCGGCTCGACAAACGCCGAGGTGTCGACATTTACACGTGTTGGAAACTTGAACTGGTACAGCGGTGAGCACTCTTAGGGTGAACACGCGAGCGCGTGGCCGACGGCTCTGTCGGCGCCGCGTAACGGTCATCGGTGGAAACATTGCGCATGCGCATCATGCGTTTTACGAAATATTCTTTCCACCGCGCGCACACAAGCGTATCCCGAACAAGCATATCTATGACGCAGTGCGCGTGGTGGAAAGAGTGTATCGCAAAGCACATGCTGCGCATGTGCAATGTTTGTAACGATGGCTGTTACGCGGCGCTGATAGTGCCGTCGGCCACGCGCTCGCGTGTTCACCCTAACAGCGCTCACCGCTGTACGTATGCATTCGTACGCTGCGACATTTTCGATAAGGAACAAGCGCGCATGCTGCCTTGATTATTGAGGGGTCTTTTCGATCATGAAAATCGATCGCATCATTAGCGTAGCCAAGAATATGTACCCGCAGTGTACCCTTCGACTCGGCATGCAGTGAGGGCTGCAGGCAGGGATGTATTGCCTTGCCTCGTTAGGATAAGCACAGTATAGAGAACCAAAATTTCTGGATGTCGAGGCGCGTGCCCGGTGTGTCATCCGCTGGCTACACCACTGAATCTCGCCGCGTCAGCTGTTCCGTCACGACATGTGCGCGCGCTTGGCGACGAATGCATCATGCGTCAAGCCTAGCTGTATTTTGGCATCGTGTGTTGAGTAGCGTGTACGTGTAGTATCGTTTGTTAGTCCTCTGCGCCGTACTAAAGGCACTGGAATGCTATTTGCGCTAGATCGAACGTTTGAGGGAAGTATGGGGGCTAGTGCACCGTTGTCCTCATTTTTTATGCTGCCTTTGCCGAAAATTAACTTTTGTGCTATTAGAACGCCGGCGCGCGAGAACTGGCTAAGTAAAGCACAGCAACGAAACGTTGCCGATATCCTCGTGACATGGCATGCAATCTTCATTCCATCACTTCGTTCGGTCGGACACTCGCGAGTTACTGGGAACTGACGCTTTTTTTTTTCGGAACTTAGGTGTTCATGCATGCAGTGCATCACCATGCCAGTGGAAGAAGATTGCTGCTGCTGTCAGGAAATAAATGACTGGTGCGCAAGCAGAAGCTGCCAACGTGTATAGCCACAACGAAGAAATTCAAGCAGGTGTGCCTGAAACAGAACGGTACTGCAGGTGGCACTTGCCCAACGTCATGCACCTAAATCAGGTGACAAGTACTCCAAGAACAGGTGAGGGACAATTAGCTGCATGCACAGAGTCACTAATGCAAGGTAATTATTTCCAGGAGTCTGAGGTACGCAGCGTACAGACAGTTTTGT
>NC_051178.1:38354743-38384715 GCF_013339695.2 Rhipicephalus sanguineus
AGCTGCTTCGTCTCGCTAAGTCTCATTTTCGTCACACCCACTCCGTATCACCGCCGACGAACGGTTTAACCGAAAGAACCAACAGAACTCTCGTCAACATGATTTTCCATGTATGTTGATTCCGGACACAAAAGTGGGACGCCGTCTTGCCACTTCATAACCTTTGCCTACAATACTGCACAGCACGAGACGACCAGATACAGTCCATTTTATCTGCTCTACGTACGCCAACACTCGAACAGCCCCTTGACACTATCTCTTCCGCTTTCTGAAACCGACCAACCCTACTCTCGCCGAAAACCTTTGCCGTGCAGAAGAGGCCCGGCGTATCGCCCGCCTTCGTACTCTCGCTTCCCGAGAACCGCTCCTAAGTACCGTTACGACGGACGTCACCGACAACGTATTGTACGAGAAAGGCGATTTGGTGTGGCTTTGGACGCCGCTCTTCGCAAGCGCGGCCTATGCCAAAAGTTCCTAGCCAATTACACTGGCCCCTTTCTTGTCATGGAACGTCTCAGCGATGTCACGTACGTGATATCGCGGCTCTTGTCTACTGGCCGCCGCTCAAGAAAGACCAACGTCGTGCATGTTGCCCGCCTCAAACGCTTTTCATCGTCGCAACGAAACCTGACTCGCCCGGTGGGCATCGTCTGCAAAGGGGGAATTGCTACGATACTGGGAGAACGCATGGAAGAAGAGGACAACGACGCAGGGCACGAACTGTGATCTGCTCGATCCCTGGACTCTCGCATCCATCATCTCTTGTAAAATAAACGCATCTCACCGTAACAGTATATATATATATAGGTAGAGTGAGAGAGAAATGTGGAAGAGCAAGTCGGGCCCCCGCCCCCTCCGGTAAAATGAAAACTCTCCGCCTATGCGTGCGACACATCAAAGAGGAAGACGTCGGCGGGGCACGGCACGTGTGGCCACCGCCAATAGGAAGATGGCACGGCCGACGGGAGGGAAGAGGAAGACGAGGAGATAGAAGGCAGCCAGTCTGACTCGGACAGCTCGGACGAGACGCTGGTGTCAGGGTCTGTGCCGTCGGGTTTCGGACTCGAGCACAAAGGGCCCGACAGCATCTGCCTCCAGACGTCCTCGGAGACGGGCAATCCTGGGAATTGGTCGTTCCCATCGTCTGAGCAGCAGATCCGGGCAGCTGAGCCACCGTGGAGCGCAGAAATCACCATCCCGGCTGCCGAGAGGACTCCTGCTGCCAGTGGCTAGCCACGGGACGAGCCCGGGTGCCTACCGCCAGGTTCCACGCTCGGTACGTGGGCAGGAAGGTGGCCAGCCGCATTGCCAAGGCCAACCCCTTCTGTAACCTCTGCGCCGACTCGACACATCGTCAGCTCCACGAGCGGCGTCGCCGTCAACGCGTCAGCAACGACTCCGCCACCCGAGCCACCGCCAGCGACTCAAAACCGGTGACTTTGTTTCTCTTGAACGTTCCTTGGAAGTGAGATACATTTTATAGCACCGGTCACCATGGTGTTAGCCTAGGCGTAGCATGACTTTATTTGGTGCCGTTACCTGCTGTTTTTCCTTTTCTCTTCTTTCCCGTGTGTGCGATAAAGTTAATTTTTTGTGTGTGTTTGAAAATGGCTTCTTTCCTTTTCCGGTCAGAGGCCTTGCCTCAATAAAACAAGCTCAAAGCACTAAACCTGCATAACACTTCGGCAAAGTAGCTATTTGGGCAAGTTTGTAAACTTCATCATAAAACAGCGCACACACATGAAGACAAAAGAAGGAGGAAAGATCCGAAGACACGAACGCTTCTTCTTGTTAAGTCTTCGTGCGTGTGCTGTGTTTTACGATGACGTAATTTAGAAACCATAGCGAAAAATTCTTCCGGTTATATATTACTGGGAAGGGTTCGACTCATTCCAGGGTGTTTTTCACGCCAAGCCAGAGGAGTGGTTAATGACCCCCTTAAAGGCGTCATCGAGGGCGATTAGCACCTGCTTCTGAACCGTCAGATTTGCGTCGTAAGAGGCATAGCCGAGCTGCGTGATGGCAAAGCAAAGTTAGTGCTGACAAACTTCTGCCACGAATATAGGCACTTCAGTATTGGTACGACGGTCGCCTACATCGATGAATTCGTGGACGCCAGCAATGCTTTCGCCCTCTTCGTTACTACCGAACCTGCTTCGAAGGATCGAGGTCCCCAACCAGATTTCGACGTCATCCCGAGCCTCCCGAAGCACAAGCAAGACCAGCTCAAAGTCCTAGCTGAAGGACTGCTTCTCGTCGTCGTCAAGAATTCGACAGACCCCTGTCGCAAAACATCGCATCATTACAGAGGAAAATGCGAGACCACTCGGTCAGAGCCCATACAGAATTTCGACGCGAGAACGCGAGGCGGTAACGAAACAAGTCGACTAAATGCTACGCGACGACATCATCCAACCGTCCAAGAGTCCGTGGGCGCCACCTGTGGTGTTAGTGAAAAAGAAGGATGGGACTCTCCGTTTTTGCGTCGATTATTGCCGCCTGAACAAGATCACGAAAAACGACGTGTACCCTCTCCCACGGATAGACGACACCCTGGATCGACTCCACAAAGCGGTGTACTTTTCTTCAATGGACCTCAAGACCGGCTGTTGGCAAATCGAAGTCGACGAAAGAGACCGAGAGAAGACTGCTTTTCTAACACCAGGCGGCCTCTTCAATTTCAAGGTCATGCCCTTTAGCCTTTGCTCGGCACCTGCGACTTACCAACGTGTTATCGATACAGTGCTGGCTGGCTTGAAGTGGCAGACGGGCCTCGTGTACTTGGACGACGTCGTCGTACTTGCCTCAGACTTCGACGAACACCTGCGCCGCCTCGAAGCTGTACTTCAAGCAATCAAGACCTCCGGACTAACCCTGAAGACATAAAAGTGTCGCTTCGCGTACCAGGAGCTCTTGTTCTTGGGCGACGTCATTTCCATGTCTAGAGTTGACCCCGACCTGCGGAAGACAGCTGCCATCGCTGCCTTCCCGCCACCCACCGACAAGAAGACTGTACGCCGATTTCTCGGCTTGTGCGCGTACTACAGACGCTTCGTCAGGGAATTTTTGCGAATAACCGAGCCTCTAACGCACCTCACTAAGACTGACTTGCCATTCGAGTGAGAAACGGTGCAAAACGAAGCATTTCAAAAACTGAAACGATGCCTTCAGATGCCCCTTCGATACTAGCACATTTCGACGAATACGCCGATACGGAAATCCACACCGACGCAAGCAGCGTAGGATTCGGCGCCGTCCTTGTGCAGAAGACTGACGGGCTGGAAAGGGTCATCAGTTACGCCAGGCGGTCGCTATCAAAGGCAGAAAGCAACTATTCCACAAAAGAAAAGGAGTGCCTGGCCATCATCTGGGCTACATCGAAGTTTTGCCCCTACCTCTACGGCCCGCCCTTCAAAGTTGTGAGCGACCACCACGCCTTGTGTTGACTAGCTAACCTGAAGGACCCTTCAGGTCGCCTCGCACGGTGGAGCCTAAGACCAAAAATGCGACATTACCGTCGTTTACAAGTCCGGAAGAAAACACTCCGACGCCGACTGCCTGTCTCGTGCCCCCGTCGACCTACCGCCGCAGGACGACCGGGATGATGACTGCGTCTTGGGAACCATAAGCGCCGACGACTTCGCTGAACGACAGGGAGCCGACCCCCGGAACTCAGGCGCCTTGTGGAATACCTCGAGGGCACGACCGACGTTTTTCCGAAGGTATTCAAGCGAGGACTGGCGTCCTTTTTCTTGCGAAACGGCGTTCTACTGAAGAACTTCTCGCCACTTCGAGCCAACTACCTTCTCGTGGTGCCCTCGGCGCTACACGACGATCGGACGGCTGGACAGCTCGGTGTTTCTCGCACGCTCGCAAGAATACAGGAAAGGTACACTGGCCACTCCTTGCCACCGACATCGCTCGCAACATATATAAGGACATGCCGAGACTGTCAACGACGCAAGACACCACCGACAAGACCACCAGGCTTTCTTCAGCCAATCAAACCTCCTAGCCGACCATTCTAGCAAATCGGGATGCACCTACCGGGGCCGCTACCAACGTCGACTTCCGGAAATAAATGGATCCTTGTAGCTTCTGACTACTTCAACAGCTACGCCGAAGCAAGGGCTCTGCCCAAAGGCAGTGTCGCCGAGGTAGCCAAGTTCTTCGTTGAGAACATCGCCCTTTGCCATGGCACCCCAGAGGTCCTTATCACCGACAGAGGTACGGCCTTTAATGCTGACCTAACTCAGGCGATCTTGGGATACAGCCAGACAAACCACCGGACCACCGCCTACCACCCACAGACCAATTGGCTCACCGAGCGCTTAAATAAGACCATCGGCGACATGTTGGCCATGTACGTCGACGTCGAGCACAAGACGCGGGATTGCATTCTTCTGTACGTGGCGTTCACATACAACACAGCCGTGCAAGAAACGACGCAGATGACACCCTACAAGTTGGCCTACGGAAAGAGCCTAGCTACGACGCTCGACGCAATGCTGCCAAATGTCGACGACGAAAACAATCTCGACGTCGCCGCTTATTTGCAACGCGCCGAAGAAGACCGACAGCTCGCCCGCCTGCGCATCAAAACAGAGGGTCGACAGCTGTCACATAATATTCGATGACGCCACATAGAATATCAACCCGGCGACCGTGTTTGGGTTTGGACGCCGATACGCCAACGTGGACTTCGTGAAAAACTTCTTCGGCGATACTTCGGGCCATACAAGGTGCTTCGACGATTCGGCGCTCTAGGCTACGAGGTCATCCCGGACGGCATCACGAACTCTCAGCGGCGCCACGCACGACCTGTTGTCGTCCATGTCGTGCGCCTGAAGCTGTTTTATACTGAGGACTCTGCTTTCTTTCCCTTTATCATAGTAGTTTATTTGTGTATGCACTCTTTCCCTTCAATGTTCGGTTACAAGCATCGGGACGATGCTTTTGTAGCGTTAGCTACACTGGCCTAGCCGAGCCAGTTTCGCGTGAATCCTCAAGAGCCGTGCTGCGCATGCGCGAGGATCAGTGATGTCACGCAACGGAGCCGGCAGCTCCCGCGCACTCCGCCGCCGCCGCCGGTCTGCGCTTTCCAGAGGAGTGACGTCGTAGCCTTGGCAGACGTATTGGCACCGGCGCGCGCGCATCTATTCGCCTTCGTTGTGCAGTCGCCGTCTGACATTGCGCTGGAGCCGCTTGATAGCGCCTGTGACTGGCGTTTGCCAGTGTGGTATAGCCATGGAGAAGGAGAGCGCAAATGCTGCTCAACGGCGCAGAAGAGCGGAGTAGCTTAACTCATCAGATCCCGACGCAGTTGCCTGGCAAAATAAATATACATGTGCCACATAATACGTATACCGTGTGTGTGTGTGTGTGTGTGTGTGTGTGTGTGTGTGTGTGTGTGTGTGTGTGTGTGTGTGTGTGTGTGTGTGTGTGTGTGTGTGTGTGTGTGTGTGTGTGTGTGTGTGTGTGTGTGTCACTGGAGCAGCAGTAAGCATGATAATCACGCTAATCCTAGACAATCAGGAAAGCTCAGTATAATTAGCTGAACCTTTGCTAACGCTACGTTATCCTGGCAATTTTCACATTGGGGCAATGCCACGCGTGCTTCTTTCATTATTTTTATCTAACAAGTGCATCTTACCCAACAAGCGCAAGGCAGCACGTGTAGCCGTGCCTTGCGCAAGCCGCGCCCTAATGTCTGGGAACCTTCCGGATGATATTAGAATCTTCTCGTAGGCTTGAGCGCACAAACGCGAACAGCTGAGATTATTCTCGAACTAACGCGGCCACCAGCGATAAGACTCGAATGTTCGATGCCGCATATATAAAATGCCGGCGCGCCTTGCCGCGGTTCAGTTTATCGACGGCCGACGCTCTGTTCGCCGCTATCAGTGCACAGTGTGTACTGCTGTAGTTTGACTTAACATTTCCCGGCCACAAGTTCGGCCAAATAAAGAGTTTCATCTTGAACACGGTGACTGCTGCGTTGGTCGTCGACGTCACGAACCCGTGACAATATAGTGTTTCGAGGCAGTTTGAAGGAATAACGTAGATCTGTGGTGGAACGCCTGCTTGTCACGCAGATGACATGGGTAGATTCTCACTCCAACCCGGAATGTTTTACAGCGAAAGCTATTATGAGATCACAACAAGGGCCATTTTTGGCGTCGTAGTTGTCTGCCGCCGCCGCCGGTGTCCGTAACCATTATCGCTCGAAATAAGAAAAAAAACAAATAAAAAGAATTTTCCAGGATGAAACGAGGTTCGAACCTCGGCCCTCTGCGTGGGAGCCCAGTATTCTACCTCAGAGCCATGCCGGTGCTTGAAACTGCTTTGCAAAAAGACCCTATACAGGCTCCATATCGGGAAGCAACCGCATTAACATATGTAATGTAGCGTGGTAGAATAGTAAAATAACAACCAAGCGTCACACAACGCGAATTCTGTAACCAGGCGTCACACAATGCGAATTGCGCAACGAGTGGGTTGTTGAATGCTTCCAACCCATTACAAAGGGCTCTGCCATAATTCTTCGTCGTCATCAGCCACAGCATCAATAAAGTGCTCATAATGCCCTACAGGTGTTTAGCAGCTACCACGGTTCTCTACAGAATGACGAAAAATTGCATAGTGGCTGCTTCCCTACTTCACAAAAATTATGATGATTTATAGCGTAGTGGGTTCCTCGCAAGTGCACTTCTCTTGGTTGCCAAGGAAGCCCGTAAGGCTTCCATGATCCATTTCCTCGGGGTCTCAATAAAGTTAATTCCCTCTCTCTATCTCTTTCTCACGTTAGCGTATGCTATAAAGCGTGGTGGGAGAGTCAAATAAAGACCGGGCGTCACACAATGCGAAATAAGTAACTAGTAGGTCTTTTAAAGCTTCCAACCCATTACGAAAGACTCAGTCATAATTCTTCATCGTCATCAGCTGTCGCATCAAGAAACTGCACATAATGCCTTACAGATAGTACCTCCATATCCGCAAAATGACGAGTAATTTTATTTTATTTATTTACAGATACTGCAGGCCCTCCTCGGGCCCATGCAGGAGTGAAATACAAACAATACAATCAGCCAATAAATAGTTATACACTGGATAGCTTGGCATAATTCAAAGAATACATAAATAACAAGTACACACCAGGAAAGTAATCAATGTTCAGTGCATATATATTTTTGTGAGACAACATAACTACACTCAACTAAAAATATTTTAAATATAAGTAAGCCATTGAATTGCACTCAAAGCAAGGTATATTCAATATACATCACTTACATCAGAAAAACTAATACTTTCAATGTGTTTCATAAATGAAGCCGTCGAGGCAGCATTCACTGCTTCCGCAGATAACGCATTCCAATGGAAAATTGCGCGAGGAAAGAGAGCGAACTTGTGGACATTTATGTGGCTAGGTGGCTGCCTAAAAGTTTTATTGTGATTCGTCCTGCCTGAAAGTTTTGAAGGTTGCTGAAGATAACGTTCCCGTGATAATTTGAAGTCCCCGTGATAAAGTTGGTAGATGAATTTTAATCTGGATACTATCCTGCGCTGCTCAAGTTTTTGTAGGCTTGCCCTATTACGTAGATTTGTTACACTATAATGTCGGGAGTAAGCGGAATATATAAAGCGCAAAGCTAAAGTCTGGACTCTTTCGATTTTTTTTATCAAATATTGTTGCCAAGGGCTCCAAATAATGTCGGCATACTCCAATTTTGGTTGCACTAGTGCTTTATATGCGTTCAGTTTTACCGTGGGAGGAGTATTGCGTAGTTTTCTCTTCAAAAAGGTCAATTTCTTCAGTGCACCCGTACAAACATTTTCAACATGCATTTCCCAGCTGAGTTTACTGGTAAGTGTGACTCCTAGATATTTAACGCGATCAGCTCTCCTTATGGTAGCATCTCCTAAAGAATATGTAAAGTCAAGGGGCCTCGATTTGTTGGTAAACATAATGGAATTTGTTTTTGAAGGATTTATTTTTAGTCCCCACCTTGCACACCATTCATTAATTGAGCGTAAGGCATCGTTAAGTTTAATTTGGTCTTCTTGATTATTTATGGGTGTGTATACTACACAGTCGTCCGCAAATAGTTTAATTTGGATCGGTGGCTCGACGCAAAGATGAATATCATTAATATAAACTAAAAAAGGAAGAGGCCCGAGGACAGCCCTGCGGGACACCTGAGTACACTGTCAACTCCTTCGAGAGAGAGCCATTTATGGAAACACGCTGTCTTCTGTTTCTCAAGTAGTACGCGATCCATGCTACAAGCCTCCGTTCAATGCCTATAGCTAATAATTTTGTTATTAAATTCTGATGGGGAACGACATCAAATGCCTTCGAGAAATCCAAAAAAATGGCATCGGTCTGACCTTTCATATCGAGAGTGCTAATTAATTCATCAGTTATTTCAGCCAGTTGGGTAACGGTAGATAAACCAGATCTAAATCCATGCTGTTGGGCATAAAGTAGTTTGTTATTTTCTAAGTAAGTGATGATGGCCTTAAATATAATGTGCTCAAATAATTTACAGCAAGCACTAGTTAAGGAAACGGGCCTGTAATTGTTAATTTCCAAAACGGAGCCTGATTTATGTACCGGGATTATTTTTGCCGAGCGCCAATCATCAGGAATAACTGCAGCGTCTAACGACGCAGTGTAAATGCGATGTAAATATTTTGCCACCCAAACAGCATATCTACTCAAAAAAGTATTTGATATTTCATCAGGACCAGGTGATTTCTTTACATCTAGTTTGTGCAAAAGGCAAAGAACACCATCCTCAGTTATTTCTACTTCTGGCATAACACAATCGTAGTCGTATGACTGCAACTGAGCATGCGTGGCTGTCCGTGTGAAAACGGACTGAAAAAAGTCATTAAATTTGTTGGCAATGGCAGTCGCGTCAACAATACTTTCTCCCGCGACTCTGATCTCTGAAATGCTTCGTTTATCTTTTGACAGATAGCGCCAGAATTTTTGGGGTTCTTTCGTCATGAATGACGGTAGAGTAACTAAAAAGAAGTTTTCTTTTGCCGATCGCGTTAGTTCTCGCAGCTTCGAAGTAAGGCTTGAAAGATTACTCGTGTTTTGACGCTTGCGCCGACGCTTAATTTTCCATTTCAAATGAATCATTTCTCGCGTGAACCACGGATATTCCCTATTAATACGTTTCTTTTTTAACGGCACGTATTTTTGCTCGCAAAAGAGAACTATTTCTGTAAAATTTGACCACATTTCATTGACATCATTAACTTGGCTAAAACAATCAAAGCGCGATTCCAAATAGTCTAAAACAGCGTTATCATCCGCATGAGTGTAATCTCTTACGAAAGTATCCGACGGCCTAGTAAAAGCACGTGTACCTGAAACAGGACATGACAAAGCAATCAACTTGTGATCGGATATCCCCTCTTCTACACTGGCGGAACAACCTTGAAGTGAGCTGCTAACGAGTGCCAAATCAAGAAGAGAGGATGATGAACTGTCCACCCTGGTAGCCTCAGAAACTAGTTGTAAGCAGAAGTTGAACGCGGTCGTGATCAGTATTTCTGAACTTCGGGCTTCTTTGCCATCATAAGAAAAATCAGCCCAGTTTATACCCGGTAGATTGAAATCTCCTGTTATTATAATCCGGGATCGAGAATTCGTATTATCTGCAAGATAGTCCTGAATGGCTTCTAAATATTCGGGCGAAGAACTCGGGGGTCGATACACGCCCCCTAAAAGTATACTTTTACCATGATATTTAATCCTGCACCACACGCTTTCGTGGTTATTAATGCCATCCAAAAGAGTAAATGCGACGTTGTTTTTAATGGCGATAGCCACTCCTCCCCCTCGTGACTCCCTATCTTTACGAATAAGCTTGTAAGAAGACGGTACGACCTCCGAATCTTGCACATCTGCATGTAGCCATGTCTCAGTGATTACTAAGACGTGTGGATGATAACATGAGATTACGTCCTCAAGGGAACTGACTTTATTAACAACACTGCGCGCATTCAGTGAAACAACTCGGAGAACCTTGCTCACAGGCTGTCATTTTTTATTGCTGCTTCTCGTATTGACTCGGGTAGTTTTAGAATGACCAGAATCCTGCCGGGCCTGCGCATCACGTCGTGTAACTTCCAGCCGTTGGTTTGAAAGCTCGTCCCAGATATAACCTTATCGTCCCAGATATAAACCTTATCGTCGTAACCTTATCATCCCAGATATAAACCTTATCGTTTCCCTCGTGTTTATCAAACACGAGGGAAACCTTTGCTCCATCGGCCTTTTCCGCTGTTGCCGAATGCCACAATCTACGGCGTAAGTCGCGAACTCTCTTGGAAAAATCTTCAGATATGGAAATCTGTGTTCCTTTTAGCTTAAAGCAAGCTGACATAATTGTAGCTTTCTCAGAAAAATCAAAGAGCCTTAACATAACTGGTCGGTGTTTCCCAGCGCGCTTAAAACCAACTCTGTGGATGCGCTCGATCGAATTCACTTCGACGCCGAGTAAATCCCTAAATACTTGTTGTTGAACTCTGTCTTGCAGAGATTCGTTATCCTCTTTTGATTCTTCACTTAAACCATAAATCATCAAGTTGTTCCTTCGACTTCGGTTTTCAAGGTCATCAACCTCATTCACTAGTTCCCTCGTCCCTTTGCACGTTGCTTCGTGCTCGACCAGCTTTACCTCACATTTTTGTAACCGACCAAGCTCTTTTTCAATTGACGCTATCCTTTCTTGCACACTACCTATAGTTATTTCCACTTGTTTCAGGTTCGCGGAAAGCATGGTTAGCGTCTTATTGGTTTTTGTTTGCTCTTTTAGGATTTTTCTGAGAAGCTGGCTGTTTACAGTAGCCTCGGATTCCGATTACGAGAAGGGACCGGGGTTAAGCTCCACGTCTCCCGATGCTAACAAGAGCAGTCTAATAACAAGCAAACAATCACACAGCGAAACAAATAAACTTTGTGGGCTTGGCAGCACTGTCAAAGTAACAGAATCGTCGCGAATAGAATAGACAGGATATTTGTCACCAACCTGGACGAAAAAAGCAGAAATGCATGAGCGTCCGTCCGAACAAGGTGCTGCCAAACCCACTGAAAGGGCGCTGTAGATGAACCTTGGTTTTATAGGCAAGCTGGTAAGTGTCCGTTGACGTCACACTGCGAACTTCATGGCGTCGACACAACACCTGAGGCGTAGCTTTCCATGGCGGTGTTCCATAGAGACGTTGCACCTGCGCATGCGCGAGGGTACTGGCTTGGGGTGAAGGAATCTCTGGAAATCCCACGGCGGCATCCGCCCGCAACAGGGCAATCTGGAAGAAAAAGCAGAAATGCATGAGCGTCCGTCCGAACAAGGTGCTGCCAAACCCATGTCGTGGTGGGTGCTTCCCAACTTCACAAAAATTATGATTTGTGGCGTAGTGGATGCGTTGCTAGTGTACTTGTATTAGTAGCCACAAGAGAGTTTATGACGGGCTCTATAAATGCCGCTCTTCGAGCTTTCGCTGTGACTGTGCTGCGATTTCCGCGCAGGCCTGGCGTTTTTATTATTATTTATTCATGTGCATTTTCTCGATTTTTCCGTCACGGACAACATGATGATTTTCGGCTGACAACCAACGACGCCGTAACCGGCGCCGACACCGACTCCGGAATTTCTGCGAAACGTGCTCATTAACGCTGTCGCGTTAAAATGTCCGACACCACTTTAGTGATCTTGCTGTAGTCGCGCATAAAAGTGCGACTCATCGCCCTTTCTGACATACGTGTAGTCAGGCTCATAATTGGGCAAAAAATGTGGAGCTCACTCGGACTCACTCATGAAATATATTTTGCTGTTAGAGTTCACTCGGATTCAGACTCACGAAAATTTTCGTCAACCGGACTCACTCGGACTAGACTCACTGAATTGTTTTTCAGCCGGACTCACTCGGATTCAAACTCATCAAAATATTACTCACGCAGACTCAAGGCTCTATCTGAGTCCGAGTGGGTCAAAGCGAGTCGACTCATGAGCCCGTTAGCGTAGAATTAGCTTTTTCTACCATGGCGTCAATGATCTTTTAAGACAATATAATCGGTCCTCTATATGGCGCCTTTTGATCTCGTACCTTCAAATATGAGGTATCAGTGGTTGCAGTACAGTGAGGACATTTTTATTGAAAGATATGGCTCACATCAGATATTTTTGCCAAGAACTTCCTGTGAAAGAGTTTTTTTTTTTTTGGGGGGGGGGGGGGAGGTCACGGCACCTGCCCTGCCCTCCGCAGCTCACGCCTCTGATCAATAAATATTCAGCTGGCGTATGAACACTAGCGCGTTGAAGTATGTGTGAGTTCATGGGCGTATAAACGTGAGCCCACATAAGGCTGATAGTAATGCTGAAGTTGTGTAGATAGAACCTCAGATCGGCAGAAAAGTACGGAGCTCATTTAGTCTCACTCAAGCAATATACAGATTGTTTCAGCTATCACGCAGTACGATTTAAAAAAAGAGGAACGGCGTTACGCAAAGCAAACCTACTGCATATTGTTCCTAGCATACTGGAGAAGCCACTACTTTTTTTTCGGTAATGAGGTTTGATGAATTAGTCATAATTATATTTGTAACTCTACAAGAATTCACCTAATTGTCAAAATGTGAATGAGGCGTATGTAGGCATGTTCAAATGGCATCTATCTGCGCTACTTTCAACAACGTGTGCTAATTGCGCGTTCATTTTTTCCAGTTAATCAAGAAAGCCCGCGAAATATGAAAGGTGACATGTGACTAGACTGTTGCGCGCGTCGGGAACTAGCGCCCTCAAACAGGCTCCCTATGAGGTAGACAGTATCAAGGGAAAAATGCAGAAAGAAAAAAAAGCATCGCCCTATCTGCAACTCCCCGGCCTAAGAAAAGCACCGTTTGGTTTTACAGTCAGGCCGTAATCAGAACACCTGCCGAGTTATCAACGAGAACAGTCGGCCGTGAGATATGGATGACTGCGGCGTACTGTCGAACGGAATGAATCCCAGCGAAATTGCATGCATATCGTTGGCGCCCGACCTGTACCCATGCAAAAATGCGGAACGCTGTCTCTCGCAACGGACAACAGACAAAGCGGTTGTTTGCAGTAAGCTTATTTGAGGGCGCTGGTTTCCTTTGCGGGTGGGAGCGTAGTCACGTGTTATTTTTCATATTTTGCGGGATTTCTTAGTCGGAAAGAATGAGCACGTAATCAGTACGTTGTTAAAAATTGCGCAGTTAGATGTCCTTTGAACATGCCTACATACGCCTCACTGACATTTTGACAATTATATGAGTGCTTGCCGAGTTACAAATATAGTTATAATTAATTAAACCTCATTAACGAAAGAAATAGCAGTGGCTACACCTGTTTACAAGGAACATTATGCAGCAGGTTCGCTCCGCGTAACGCCGTTTCTCTTTTTTTAAATCGTGCTGCGTGATAGCTAGGACACCCTGTATTTTGTGCTTGGGGTTGACTTGGACTCAGGCTCACCGCACTTTTCGTCAACCGGACGCACTCGGACTAAAACTCACCGAAATATTACTCACCCGGTCTCACTCAGACTCGCGGCTCGATCTGAGTCTGAGTGAGTCGACTCATGAGCGATACTGCCGACCTATGCTCAGGCTAATAAAAAATTTAACACACGACACTAAACTACAACATATTGCAGTGAGCTACTATTCAGCGCACATTTCACTGTTTTTTACATTTTTTTTTTTACTCAAACAGCTTTATATAACTGGTTTTTAGGCGAGGTTGTCTACTTGAGGCTGGATGAGACATATTTGTTTGCAGAACAAACCATTTCTGAAAATAATGCGACAAACGGTGTATATAAAAAATCAACGCTGTATCCAGGACCGCATGCGCAGCGGTTCGTCAGAAATGTAGTGCCCTTATGCGACGCAGGGAAAAGAAAGTAATGTTCTCTGAGTTCATCTGTCCGTGTCTTTCATGACCTAGTCGCCCTGAGGTTCTGTAAATCACCATTACTCCTACATAGTCATCGACACACTCGAGTTTATGCAGTCTAGTTTATGCTCTCTCATAAAGGTAAAGTCTGCATACCTGGAAAGCTCTGAAGGCTAGCTGCACAGCGACCGTCTGTTGCAGGAAAGCGCCACGTGCCGTCATCGAATTGGGGGCCACGGCTGAGTGACTCAGACCTGCCGGCAGCTGCCGAAGTTCCCACTCGAAGCAGCCGAGTATATCCTCGAAGCGGCGCTGCAGGTCTTCGCTGTAGCGCAGTGAAGGCTGCACGGCGTCCCTGTGAAGTAGCGCTTCCAAGACGGCTCGGTAGAAGCGCACGGCAAAGCGCGCAAATTGAAGCGAGAAGTGGCTTGTATTAACAGGAACGGACGCATTGAAAAGCGCCGCAGGGACATAAAGGCGCCTGCTGGGGGCATCGTACGTCGCCGTAGTCAGAAGCTGCGAGCGCGGCACGGGCGTCACGTCGGTACCGTCACTTTTCGTCAGGGGGCTCAAAATTGTTCTCTGGCGGTCCCGCGACAAGGCCACGAAGAACTTGACCGAGCTGTCCTTCGCGTATGAAACGGAAGACGTGGGACAGAATGCGCTGTCGTTGCTGTTTGGCAACGTCGCATACTCCTTGAGTAGATAGCGAGACATGACGGCTCCCATGTCGTCCATCCAGGCGAGATACTCGACGCTGCGCCCAAAGCTCGTCACCAGCTGCGCTAGCTTGTTGGCGACAATGCCTCCGGAGTCTCGGAGATAGTGGCTCGATGTCTTCGCGAAGCAGCCGGGCAAGACGCGTTCCACGGCCACCAAGCAGAGGCGACCCGTCCCGTCGGGAAGAGCCCGGCCGAGTGCACTCTTGCTGAAGAGCTGCCGGAGGAGCCGGTGCCTATCCAGAAAGAATGGCGCGAGGTTGATGAAAACCACAAAGCCCAAATAGTTCATCACAGCTCGCGGTGGCAATTCTCGAAGGGCTGCTATTAGGTGTCCCTGAAGAAAATCTGCAGACTTGAGCACTACCCTCGTTTCTTTATCGAAGAAGGAGTCATTGCCAAAAATAGCACTCAGGAGGTCGGCGATGCCAGGGTCCATGTCCGACAGCCTAACGACACTGAAGCCGCGCATGCCGGTTTCCGAAAGTGGCGGCTCCGATGGACTAGAACTGAAGCGAGTGATCACTTGCATCACCTCGTCGACGAGCTGTGGACTTCCTGAGTGCCCAACAGCGGCCATAGTTTCTACAAGAGCGTCTTGGATCATGTTAATCACAGCAGGACGGGTAGCATCGTTGCAGGAAAATAGAAAGGACGGCTTTCTCATGCCTATAGCGACCTTGGTGGGATCTTCCGTGTCGACGGCTACGTGTACGTCCACTAGAGCATTCAAGCCAACGTCTTTAATAAGCTCACCAGCAAAAGACCAGACATTTCGCGTGGATACTAACGCCTCCGCCGGCCATTGACGAATTGTCCACTGCCGGAACAACTCGCCCATGGCTGCGAGTGCCCTTCCTGATTGGCTGCGGTCTGTACACGCGTTGTAGAGTTCGAGAGCTACACCGGTTTGTTTCCTCAAATCGGCTGTCAGGCTATCTATGAGCTCGTCTTGGATCATCGTGTCGCTAGAAATGGCCGCCCCAGTTCCAGAGTTCTCCAAGCGCTGACTACGCACCCACTTGTTGCACACGTGCTGGTAGAAATCGTCGCAAGGCCCCGCCGTACTGCTTAAGAGGGACTTGAGTCTTTGAGCTTCTCTGTTGCAGAACTCCGTCGAGCAGTAGTAGACACCAGCTGGAGGCAGTGGAGTTGTGCTTGGTTGCGAAGACTCCTTAAGATTCGTGAAATAGAGATAGATGAAAGCAAGGGCGGCGACGGCGGTGCACACCGCCATTGACACGCAGCAGCATGTGGATGGTTCCGATTTAGCCACTGGTCTTTTCTCTTCGGTTTTTACCGATATAACGGGCGCCCGCATCTCATTTTTCACAATTTTGTTCTTTTGGTTGTTAACTGGTATTTCGCTGTGGCGGCGATGCTTTCGTCTTTGCCTATTGTCTACGTCCATGTCACTGCAAGGCACTATGTACTTTTCTACTTTGGGTTGGAGGAGCACCATAGTCGGTCCGGGAAGACCATGACGATGTCTGGGATTTTTGCATGTTAAACAGTAGCTCCCTGGCCAGATTTTTTTTCGAGGCTTATGCTTTACATTCTTGCAGTAATGAACTACGCCAGTAATTAACGGATCAGCGTCTGCTATGCCAGGTTGAGGGACTCGCTCGGTGGTTTTTTTCTTGCAGTACCGACGCTCGCTTGGTAACTACATTCGCGCTGAAGCTTCGTACAGGCGGATTAGAAGCTGAAACTTCGTCGACCCAGTCACAGGAATACGAGATAAATTTTTGTGGGTGTACTGGAACCGCGAAAGCGTCATAGTTTGATAACTTATCCGATATTTTCTCATCTCTTGCAGCGTCTGTGGTAATCTGAGAAGCTTGCCTCGCCTTCGAAATCTCACTGCGACCGCGATCGGCCTTCATTGGTTGATGCGCAATTTGATTTGAGTCCGCTTTGTGGCTATTTGCTTGCAGCATCATGTTGCCAGTTGGCTCCGGCTGCATTCTGATAGTGCTCTCAAGCGGCTCGCTGGCGGCAATCCTGGAGTTCTTTTCATAAACTTCCTTTTGTTACTTGTCACAAAGAAACACTGAGACGACATGATAAACCGCGACGGCTGCGTGGTACAACCTAATTCACTGTCCATAAGTAGCACAGCAGCTACTCCTTCTGAATCACCAGGAACCACAGCTTTTTGCTGGTGCACTTTCTCTTCCCTTAACATGTCCTTGACGGAGATAGCACTGGGTAAGCATCCAGTAGGGTAAGCATCTAGTGAGCATCTGGCATCTGGGTAGGCATCGTTTTTGTTTGCGACGTCTCCTACTGAAATGATCTTCATGGCAGTGTCATCAGATTGTTTTCGCGGAAGACTCTTGCACGCTGACCTTGTGGACGTGTCAGGATCGATCACCAAAGGGACTAAAGGCTTTTCTTCAGGGCTGCATGACTTTTCGTCATCAGGCTCGTTCTCGCGACGCCACGGAGTTACCGTAAGAGACTTAGACGACAAGGTACTATGTTTTATCGGCGTAGTCCCCGACTCACGTAACTTGGTTACCACGGGAGACACCCCTTTCTTTTCTCGTAGTGCCGTCGTGACAGTAGAGATTGGCTGATGTGCTCCTTCTTCTGGTAGCACGTATTCGCAGGAGATTATCGAGCGTAAGTCTTCAGTGAGTTTCACCTGTTCGCTGTGCCTTGAGACATGTCCCAAGGGGATGGCAGTTGTGGCAATATTAGCTGAATTCTTTCGCGCATCAGTAATACATGGTAGATTTGTGAACATATCACGACTAACTGCTTGGAACGCAGAAGGTATCGACTGCACTTTGGGACTGTCCACACGTTGTTTATCTTCAGTGGTTTGCGAGCTTTCTTGGTCTGATTTGCCCACGCGAGTAAGAGAATTTGCAGGGTGATGCATCTCCGGTTCCTCTAACGTGTTTTTCTTGAAGGTAGTAGTAAGCGCCTCCTCAGTGAGTTCATCTTTTTCGCTTCGGGTCACACCGCCTCCTACAGAGGCTGTCCTTTTGGGAATGGTTGGCATAGAAGGTACCTGATGCTTTCCAAACAATCTTCCAAAGATCTTAGAAGGACAGAGACACATTTCTATGGCGTCTTGGGCACATTGCAGACCCAAAGGAAGCTCCACGGCCTTGCTACTGCAGGGCGCAAAACTCGTCTTCGCTGTGTGCTTCTTAAGATTGGGATAACTGGACGCTTTAAGTCTTGAGTTTTTTCGATACTCGTAAGTAGGTGACTCCGTGAAACTTGAAATTAAAACAAGCCTGCGGCTGGATAAGCAAACTCTTTCTGCCAGAATGGACTGGTTTGGAACACCAGAGCCATCAGTTAGTGTCCTTTCTTCAAAGGTGTTTCTTTTGTCTTCATTCAGACCTGTTTCGTCGGCGTACTTTGAGGAATTTTCACCGACCGTGCGTGGTGGACACAGGTGCATTGGAAGATCTCCTTGAATTAGTGCAATACTGGAACAAGGAGGCGCTTTGGGAGTGAAGCCGCTGAATGATTGCGAGGTGGGCAAGTACTGACTACGGTTGGTATAGTGGCCAAATCGCTGAGAGTGAGCCTCAGTCGAAGCCATGTCGGCGTTCTGAGTCTGTGCACTTCTAGTGCAAGTGATCCGGGTTTCCGTCGTCTGGGTTTCAGCGGACTTCGTTCTCACGACTTCTCGCGTGGGTAAGCACATCATGCTTGGACCTGTTTGTGTACTGCACGTCACTGGTGAAGTGGAGTTTGACGCTTTGCCCAATTCGAAAACTACCGTATCGAAAGATGTGACAGCTGTGCGACTGCCGCCAGCTACTGTAACATTTGAGGCGGTTCCTTGAAAAGCCTGTCCAAATTCACCTGAGCTGCAACACGAGTCTTGGAAGCCGAACGAAGTGGCAGGAGTGGCATTGATGAGTGTCAAAGCAGGCAATTGGGGACTTGAAAGCCCACCACTTCTTTCCGCATTTAAGCGACTGGCGCACGCAAATGCTTTGGCACTGCAACGGGGCTCCCACTTTTCCGTTAAGCAGTAACACTCTGGTGCATCGTGGGTCACAATCTGCCGCATTTCATGCGGAGAAACAATTGCCAAGGCTCTTGCTGTCACTGTACGCTGGTTGTCAGTGCCACGCCCAGTATTTGATGGCTCACAGCGTGAAGATTCGGTTTTCTGAGCTTGAGCAGAGCCCATAGTTGCCATAGCGCAACAATCGTCGCCAGGTGAGGAAAGGAAGGAAAGCTTCGTACGTTGGCGCTGAAAGTCAGAAGCATCTGCTGAAGCCGCCATTCCGGAATGCCGCTCTCCGTGTGGTAGCCGGGTCGTATCTTTCTGACATATTATTTTCTCTGCTAAGTCAGCGCAATCCGTCGCGGGCAACGTGTCTAATTTGGCTTTGCCTTTGCTTCCGGTTTCCAATGCATAAACGTTGTCCACTGGTTCGCGCTTGTCTTTAGGGTGCGATGGGAATACATTATTACTGGTTCTCTCCTCGCTTTCACCACAAAGCAGTAGAGTGCAAGAGTACGTGCTGGCTTGTTCTTGTACAGCGTTTTGATTTCGTTTGTCGGTAAAAGCAAGAACGGCGTCTTCATTCCTTTGTGCGTGATGATGTGCACCGCGCCTCCGAAACAAAGCCGTGACGATGTCCCTTAGCATTGTCGATACCGCGTTGGCAGTGGCTCTGTCTGGATGGACAGCGCGCAAATCGTCGGTGGATGGCTTAACAGCAGGGACCTCCCTTTTCGATGAACTCGCTTGCGAACGAGAGACGTGGCCAGTGTTTGCCTGGGGCTGCCTCGAGTCAGTGTTACGCCCCTTTCTTCTTGAATCGCTTTGAAACGTATATGTGACTTCCGAGCAGCAGGAATCAGATAACCTTTTCGGAAAGGTGTATTTCCTTGAGCGCTCCATCGCCGTGGCACAAGCACTCTGAAGGACTTCCTGCTGGTGTTGTCGATGTCTCCCGGCCTCTAATATTGTGTGGCTATAGCGGCGTGAGTTCCCAGAGTGCTGCAACAAGATAAAGAAAGCTGCTTGCTGACCTTGCCCCAAAACTGTCACGCACCTGACAAGCATAGCGATCGAAAGAGTTCGTATCAATCTAAACAACGCCGAAGTTAAGGAGACGACAAAGGCCTAAAATGATCAGCAAATATGATCCAGCAGGCAATATCGCGGGAGGCAACATTTCCGCAAGGGGGACTGGCCTTCATCGGGGCAGCAAATCGTTGCTGTCCAGTACACCTTGATTATTCTCACCCTCCTTGAATGGTGGAGGAGAACTGTATCGAACACTTTAATGAGATACGGTTGCTAAAATTTTCCTTCTCTTGGAGTGTCAGTGCATGCCATGTTGAAGTGCTCTGGCACTGCTTTAGGTAGTTTCTTTGCAGTGTCAGCATGATGGCCGTTTAATCTAGAATTAGGTGGTTCGCTTCTTTAGTCAATGTATAATCTGTGACACAGTGAACGTGTGTCCTTCCTTGGCTTCATCTGGCTGTGTCTAACAAAAAAGTTATCCGCTTGTTCAACTACCCTTGTTTCGTACCAACAATTGTAGGGCGGACGCGGACGAAAAGGTAAAAATATTGGAGGACATTTGAGCTTCGCCTAAAGAGTATAACGCGATAGCGTAATTGGGGCCCGCTCTCGTCGCCTTCTCAATCGGTAGCCTCGTTTCGGTTCTCGGTGGACGCCTCAACCGTGGCGCAAGGAAATGATCTTCCGTGCGAGTAACATTGGCCGTTTCAAACTATCCTACAATGCCTACTGCAAGTACAACTGCGAAGTGCCCACTACGCGCCCGTGAGGCGACACGCGCACCTACGCAGCTGTTCATTTCGTTGATGCTTTTGCTGATGATTAAATATGTGTGAGCGCGTTGTAATGGGTGGGAACACCTCACTCGTGCAAATCACATGTCTTGAGGCCTGGCGAGATTCTACGCTTCTGCCACGCTACATTACATGCGTTAAGGAGACTCCTCGAGTTACGTGACATCAGTATAGGGCTTTTTTGGGGAAGCAATTCCAGGCAATGGCGGTGATTTGTGGTGGAACACCTGCTTTCCACGCAGAAGGCCGGGGTTCGATTGCAACTTTCACCAAAGTTTTTTATTATTCGCTCATTTGCATCAATTATCGCTGATGGACAACGCTCATTTTTCGCTCATAACCAACGACGGCGACGCCGAAGTTTCTGGGAAACAAGCTCTTTAACGCCATCGCGTTCAAGGATAAGTAAAAGTACGAGTAGGCAAACAGCATGCGGGGCCATGAAGAGGGAGGCAGCTGTGGAACTACGTCAGGGACTAAAAGCTCAAAGCAAGCACCAGCAGTCCTATGATGATGCAATGTACACGTCGAACATGGTAGTGCCTTCTGCAAAGTGACTATATTCTACATTACACTGTAAAATGAAGTCAAATGAATACACATTTATTAAGCAGGAGGTGCAGTTCATCAAAACATCAATGTATCCTGCGCTTTTTTAGCCACTAGTCGACACAACTAAATTAAGTGGTGTACACAATTGTGTACAAAGCGTCTCAAAGTGCTAATCACGGAATAATAACGCAGGAAACGTGGTGGGACATTTATAATCAATTTTCGATCTGCGGTGGCTGTGAAGTCGTATTCACACAACATATGCTGCAAACAGTGGGAGGTGAGCGGCACCAGAGCGGTTCGTGTTTGTACGCGGTGGTTCACCGCGCGCATGCGCCGCGGCTCAACATGTTCCACTGGTTGCCGCGAATGCAGTGCTACTTCTCAGCATGCAAATTTTCGTGCCTCGTTCACAGCACAGAATTGAGCGGGGATGAATAACAAACGTACTTTAATTTTGAGTAACAATTATGGTGCGCATGAAAGCATCAGACCAGGCACGGCAAAGTGAACGCCTCCATAGTCCAGCTAAGCTGCGCGACGTATACCGGTCTTTTGCGACTTCTAAATGCGGTTTAAAATATATCCTACTCAGATCACGAAAAGAGTGCTTGAATCTGTCACAATAATTCGCGGTCTTTTCATTTCCACCAGGATCTAATCACACGTCCTGGCCAGTTGTCGGTCCCTTTAACGCTGAAGGACGCCGCAGCGTTGAGCTCATGCAATATTTGAGTGACTTCCGGAGGAGAGAAAGAAACAACTTCCTGTAAGTTATTCCCGATGTGTCTATCTCAAGGAGGATACATAGAACTTGCTGGAGTGGAAGTCGCCTATGCGCCCCTACTGGGGAGAGTGAAGCCGCGCCGAGCACGCGGCGGCCATCTTGCCAGTGGAAGAAAAGAGCTAAGCGCTGCCGCACGCATGCTACTTCGCGCTGCCGATGAAGTTGCCCGCGTTTGTAAAGCAATGAAATCAAGTAGCTCTGGTTGCAAACATTTATTTCCGACTTGTAAGCAGCCAAGCGACATATATAGAAGTGAATTCACCTGCACAGGCATTAGAGACACTTAAATCAGACGCACGGTGAAAAACATGATGACCGGTGTCCCACTGGTGATTGAAGGTAATCGCCCTTGACAGAGGTGGTCTCACCTTATTATTGATGCATTCTCGGTTTCGTTCCTCCGTCGTGTGGCGTATGCTGACTTTTACGTATTCAGCGATTTGCTTGCACAAATTGTAAACGTTCAAGAGGGTCGAAGTCAAGGATGTGCCGCTCCAGTTTATGGAACCACTTTTTCTCGGAGGAAGCTACCAGAACTTCCAGGATGAGGTGTTTTGCCCTTCTTCAACGTTATGATGACATCACATTCAGCCTGTAGCCACGAGCCCTTTCTCTACTTCTTCACACATGCCAGTGACGTATTGCGACGGTGAAATAATTCGACCTCTGCTCTTCCGTTTAATTAACCCTTTCAGTCCCAAATTAATTTATTTTAAGTGTAAGCAACCGGTTCTTAAATTTTGAAATGTGCATGATCATGGTAATTAAAAAATGAAAAAAAATTGCTCACACTTTTCAATGAAGAGTAATTAATGTCGAAATTAATTTAATCAATAATTATTGTTTAATAATATTTACAATATTTTTACTTAATTCATTACTCAAACAATTATTTAGATGGGATAGCATAATTCCCAATAGCCAACATTCCAATTTTCAACGCAAAACTAAAATAAGTGCCCTATCTCTGCATGGTGAAAGAAGAAGCTGCCTCAGCGAAATGCGCGAACAGCATGACCGTTTCTGTTATTTCTTTGTTCACAGGTGATTTCGCTTCGCTGTATGTACCAGGTTGGCACCATACGTAGAGCAGATGCTAAGTATGAGCTCTTAAAAAAGAGCAACGCTTTATCTTTACCAGGTGCTTCCTGAGTGACCTAGAAAATTGATGATTCCAATTGGAATCACTGGGCCTGAAAGGGTTAAAGGTGCAACTCACCTGAGTGCAGGGCTGTGATTCACTGCTCACGTGTAGTTGTTGTACGAACTTTTCGAGCATTGAAGCCTGCTATGTATATGGCACCACGAAACCTACAAAAGCAGAGAGGCTTTCGGGTCAGTATCGGCCTGCAGGGCTGATGATCTGCACTTGTCAATGAGCGTGCTTTTTGCATCTGCTATGGCAGCAATACAGCTATAGTGGCTGCATTCAAATGGAGGC
Organism: Rhipicephalus sanguineus; assembly: GCF_013339695.2. NCBI lineage: Eukaryota > Metazoa > Arthropoda > Arachnida > Ixodida > Ixodidae > Rhipicephalus > Rhipicephalus sanguineus. The sequence continues at coordinate 38,377,994 of NC_051178.1, forward strand.
AATGTCTTGGGAGCAGTTTCCTGAACTGTAACTTCCGTCTGAACCAACAGGTACTTGTATACAGCCATAGGCTGTGCAGCTGTTGCATTGTTATGACCGCCTCATCCACGTATTAACCCAAAGAGGTTTCCGGCATGGTATTGACTGAGTTTGTGTGTCAGCATGTACTTCAGCTGATCCTGGCCGACAATTAACTTCGTCAAGTATTATTTTGGTGCTTGCCATATGCGTATGAAAGTGCCAACAAATCCAGTTGTTTTTTTTTTTTCAGTTCTTCTGTCATTGCACTTCCTGCCGGATCTCTCAGCCCATTTACGTATGCTCGGGTCTCAGAAAAAAAACGGCTTCTAGCAAGCAGTCAAAGCAATCCGGCACGAAGTGCACGGAGCATATATAGATGACCTTCGTCTTTCGCATTCCACTTTACAGGGTGAACGGCCCTCTCCCACAGGCTCCGCACTGTGGGATCTTTAGGAAAACTGTCAAAAATATCACGGCTATTATTGTTGCACGCTCATTCCGCGTCCGCGTCGGTTAGCACTCCTCAGTAACGCGCGCGGAATGGCTCAATCAAAGACGCTTTCGCGTACTTACGGGCAGAATGTGAGGCCACAACCTTTCTTCAGCCTGTTTGTACATCCATAAGCGACACAAGAGGCCACCATCGTCAAACCGTTGGTGTTTAAATGCCCACAGCGTCAAATAACGCACGCAAGCCGCGGCGCGCGACGGCGTGGAGCGCGCTTTCTGCCTCTGGCAAGATGGCGACGGGCGGCTTCACTCTACGAGCGGCCCCTCCACTCCAGCAAGTTCTATGTATCCTCCTTGGTCTATCTAATGGAGATGTCCATTTCGGCAGAGCGCATTCAGTTGTTCGAAAAAGCGGTGAGCCGTGACGTGATCGGGCTCTTGATCACGTCGTCGCACCGAGCCCGCCAGCACATTCCCAGCGTAAGAAGAAAGAAAGTGGACGAAATGTTCAGTAACAGGACAGTTAAAGAAACTTCACAAGTCTCAGCTTGCATATGAACGTGTCCCAGATGTTTGTGAACGATGCAGGGAATGCGTACCGACCTTCACAGCTACGTTAGACGGGCAGTCGAAGTAAACCTAATTCGACGGCTAACACGATCGGAGTTGATGCACGGCCTCCGATGCGCCGTTAAACATAGGCGTACCTACCGTGGGGGGGGGGGGGGGGGGGGGCAAGGGGGGCGATAGCCCCCCACGGCGACAGTGGTTATTGTCGGCTGCAGGACTGGGGAAAACAAGTAGGCAGAGTTTTACTAGAACGCAGCAATAACGTAATTTTGTAATAAAACTTGTCCTATGATTCTGCTGCGACGACTGTCCTCCGTGTGTCATGACCACGCACTGCAGGCTACCTGCGGTACGTGCTGCCAAGTCCATGCTTGTGCGTCTTGCGCTCGAGCATTTCAGAGGAGGCTACCGCTCAGCAGGGGCTACATGACATTACAGCAATCTGCCATGATTTTATTTTGTTCTTCCTGGCCTGAAATTTAAGTAATCCGCGAAGCACATATTGGCGGGAACCAGTAAACGTTTTATAGCCCGATCAAACGCTCTCCTTTTTCAGGAATTCAGTTTTCTTGAAAACGAACAGCATCGCCACTGCTCCATATTCAAGCTGCTGTGAGTTGATGGGTGTGCAGAAGTGTCCAGCATTTTAGTTGTCCCTAGCCAGGAAAGCTAAAATAGATTCCCATTTTAGTCTCCGATTAGCCTGCTTCACTTGGCTTATCATATGGCTGCCTGCAGCGATCGTGGCGGCTTGCAACAAGGCAGTGGGCTCGAGCACATTCAGAAGCCCAGCTTTCAAGTTTGCCCCGTTACTTGATCTACCTCACCAGGGAGATGATCAGCGTCCACGGTTTTCTAGACTAAGAAGGCTGCCCACCTGCGAAGGATTGTGTCTGTTCCTAATAATGTTTATTTCGCTCTCTACCTCTCTGTCAGCAAAGATCAGTTCACAGAGAGTTGTACACGCGCAAAAACAGCTCAACATCGTTATACTACAACTGAAAGTATCTATCAGACACATATGAATCCATCTCGCCCGCTGCTATAAGCAGCCGCTGCAAATGGGGTTGGCGGGCAGCCTTCTTAAATTACATTCAGAAAGAGACACTGTCTGGCTATTGCGAAAAAAAAATGAGTTATTGTTCAGCACAGTAATGTGCTGCTTATTGTGCACACTTAATTTTAACGCCGCGAGTTTTACTTGTGACGTCGCGTAACAAGAAGACGATTTTATGGCACATTGAAAATTTTCGACGAATAGCGAAGAACCAACGACAAACATTCGGCGTATTGAGAATAGTTCATTATTATTTTTTTTACGCAGTCATGCGTACGTGGTAATTACGCGGTGGATCACTTACGCGTCATTTGTTGCGTCGTTTTACGAGCAGGTGCTGTGAGCATGACCCAGAAAATTTCGACCAATCATTAACAGCTAACCACCTATACGGAAGGAAACAATTCGGGGCAGTTTAAAAGGACTGACAACCAATTTTTAGGGCACCTCTTTTCTTTAGCGCAACGGAAAGCTAACTGCTCAGTGTCTAGTCACGGAATGGAGACGTGGAAAACGCCGTGAAACATTTTTAATCATAATTTTTCTATCTGCGGCGAATATGAAGTTTTATACACACTTGACAACACATGCTGCCAACAGTGAGGGCGAGAGCGGTTCGTGCTCGAACGTGGCGGTTTACTGCGCATGCGTGCACTCCGCGCGCATGCGCCGCGGCTCGACATGGGCCACTAGCGGTCGCGAAGGCAGCGCCGCTTCTCAACATGCAACTCTTTTTACCTCGTAGGCAGCACAGAACAGAGCGGGGATAGATAATAATATACATACTATAAATTTGAGGACCAATTATGGCGCGCATGACAGCATCAGACAACGTGACTACGTACAGTAAAGTGACTGACTTCATATTCCAGCTTCAAGACTCTTCCGTTAGGCTGCGCGACATACCGATTTTTGTTACTTTTAAGCACGATTTAAAGATATAAATCCTACTCATAACGCGAAAAGGATGCTGGAATCTGTCACTATATTTCACGGTCTTTTCATTTCTGCCAGGCTGTAATCACATATTCTGCCCATTTGTCGGTCCCTTTAACGTTATAATCGCCCACATTTTTTCAAGGAACATTTGAGCTTGTACAGTTTACGTAGGCTATTTACTTGGAGGAACCGGAGGGGAGAAGTAAATGGCCACTTCACCGCTTTTCCGTCCACCCTTCACCCAGGCCCGTAGCCAGGATTTTTTTCGGGGGGGGGGGGGTGCACTTGCTGAAAGCCTTGACTATTTGAGAAAAACGCCTATTTTCCTTATTTATTCTCGGTAAAACACTATGTGTCATCAAAATTTCGGGGGGGGGGGGGGGGGGGGGGGGGGGGGGGGGGGGGGGGCAGGGCCCCTCCCCTGGCTACGGGCCTGCCTCCACCCAAGCTGGGAAAAGTAAAAGAGCAAGGAACGACACCTAGTACATAAATTCGTAGTAATTTATAATCTTATAAGTATACACAACCAGCTCAATATGGTCTGTTTAAGTAATAATGGACTGAACTTGGTCTTCTTTTTAAGAAAGACTTTATATTAGAGGGCTCTAACAGTAAATAAATTGGCATCCGGCTTATATGCTGAAGGCTTCTGCGAAGTACCTTGCTTTTTCAGCCACATGTTTTGTTTAATAAGTGAGAATTTAAGATATTAGAGTCATAGCAGGTTCTTCATACTCACCGTATCTACAACGCCAAACTAAGACTGGGAAGTTTGCTAATGCAATGCTGAGATGATCATGTTAAATTCGGTGTACTTTTTAAACTTCACGGTAATATTTCCAAAATGATATTAAACACTGCTGTGTTGTCGCCTGCACAATCTGTTTGTGCAGATTCTTCCTTGATTTTAAACAAACAGTTTTGCAAAAGCAAGTCATGTGATCAGCTCTATGAATATAAAAAATCACCTCAAGTCAAATATATATATATATATATTATATATATATATATATATATATATATATATATATATATATATATATATATATATATATATATTATATATATATATATATATATATATATATATATATATATATATATATAATATAAGAGAGAGAGAGAGAGAGAGAGAGAGACAGACAGACAGGCAGACAGAGAGAGAGTGAGAAGAGAGTGAGCAACGCCAGCACCCCCATTCGCGAACGAGTTGGTACGCCACTGGCCGTAAAGCGGATCTCTGGAAGCTACGTTCGTTGCGTTGAAGCGCATTCCGTCCCTCTCATTTGTTTCAAGAGTTCTGAAAGCTTCGTGACGTCCAAATGACGTTGCGGAAGAACCGGAAACAGAACGCGCGCTGCTCGCTCAGCACTAGGCAATCAGTGGCGGCCGAAATGGACAGTCTATTCAACGGACACATCCCAGCGAAGGGATGCATTTTATCATGGAGTATTTCATGTCCAGATTCCCCGTTCGTATTATAAGGAAAGACACACGGCGGCGCACCGCAATTATAACGCGGCGGCGGTGGCGGCGCACAGGTCTAGTGCGATATGCGCAAACGACCAGGCGCTCTCTATTCCACAACAACATTTAGCTCTTGCTAGTGTGCTCCGAGGCACTCCATATAGGATGTCTTTTTCTGCAAAGTGCAAATTTTAATTAAGAGAAATTCTGTGCGGCACCTTTCATGTTACGCAGGGGCGCATCCAGACACTCATTTCAAGGGGGGGGTGGGGGGGGGGGTCTTGACTTTTTTGTTTTCAGTAGTTACTATTACCACAATGACCCCATCACAGCATCATAATGTTTATTTGTGCTAACACAGATTCCATTCATTTCGGTTTTCTAATCGTAATAATTGGAAGAATTAAACCAAATTACGGGCTACCACACTTCAGATATAGGCACATCTTCCTGCGCTAAGCTTTTGTTAGTATGGGGTTGAGTGGCCGGTGCGAACACGGGTTGGCGGTACTGAGAGATGCGGCACGGGTTGGCGGCAGGGAGGGGGGGGGGGCTGACACAGGATTGGGGGAGGGCAGTGGCCCCTACTGCCCCCCCCCCCCCTCTGGATCCGCCACTGGCTCTACGTCGAGCCGGCTACACTGTGCCGCTGCGAAAGTTAAACTGAGATGACTAATTCACCTGCGCGCCCGGAACGCGCTCCGTTATGGCCTGGATTGGGGCCTTGAAATTCTATTTTGGATATCTTAAATTCCGTGCAAATTTCCGGACTGTTAAAAATTTGTATGCCATAAATTGCGGTGTCCCACCACTTTTCCATGTAAACAACTGTCCCCTATAAAGAAAGACTCCCAAGTGGGAGTAATAGACCTTATGCAAAATTGCTGCCATCTGTCGGAGGTTTCACGAAACTACCGATTTGGCGCCATGTTGGAAGCTTGTGTCCGAATCGTATTGCTGTCGCTGCTATAACTTCTTGCTTGTATCTGCTTTGATAGTGGGTAACCGGTGCATAAAAACGTCAGACGAGTGTGTAACGGCATGTAATTAAGCGTTACCGGCATTTCCTAGTTATTACGTTGACAGTTATTACGTGTAAAGAATCGCCTCACAACGAGAAGGTACAAGTTTGTCACCAAGTCACATGTAGGCCTGCCGTCGTTGAGAATGAAGCTTTGCTCTAGCTTATAAATCTTATCTGTCTGCTTTCAATGCAACGAACAAAGCTTTGTTAGCTGTCTGAATACCATGCGTGTAGTGTATGATGGTTGGGAGGAGGCTTTGGCGCGCGACACGGCTAGGCACAGCGATGACGGTAAGAAGTGCTGTTGACTTATTTCAAAGTGGGCATGTGCTCGTAAATAACGCGATACGCCAAGATATTCGCGTTCACGTCGACAGTTTCGGGGCCTACTGGCGCCTTACAATTTCAACCCGTTTCCGCAAGGCAATCTGCGTTGCCGACTGAACGCTTTCGAACCCACTCAGCGCGTAACCAACGGTAACGCACCATGGTCGAGTGTTACACATTTGCCGGTACAACATTATTTTTTCAATTTCATACGAAAAGTGTCACACACAAACATCTGTTACATTGCATAACACAGAGGTGGATACAGGATTTTCCGAAGGGGGTCATACTACTGGGAGAGCCTGATATATGTGCTTTTCTTGGGGTACTTATAAATAAAGCAAAGTAATGGGGGGGGGGGGTCAGTCTATCCAGGCCGCCCCTCTGATTTCGTGGCGATAGCACATTAAATGCTTGAAAAATAGCATAGTGAAGCTAACGCGCGAAGCATCTAACCAAATGCTACCTTGTTAAACTCCACAATCGAAAACCAGCTACAAACAACACGCTCCAGCACAATCGGTCCGTTCGCTGAGAATCGATGACGCACTCGATCGTTAGAGAAGTCTAATATGTAATTGTTATCGCAATAGAATAAGTAATGTCAACAGCAGCGCAGCATGCACGAGTAGCCGCGATTGCAGCTTGAAGATCGTACACGAAGCCGCGGTTTGTCTGTGCCTGCAAGCACACGGCGCGTAACTGTCTGGTTCCGGCATGACACGAAAAAAGTGTTTTCTGATGAGTGCCGATGCTGTCACATACGCATTATTAAGAACGGCGAACGTAACACGGCGTTAGTCGTGAGCGGTAGCCGGAGCAACGGAACGAATCGCCGCTTCTCGTCGGCCGCGAGGTAATCTAAGA
>NC_051178.1:38384815-38412758 GCF_013339695.2 Rhipicephalus sanguineus
AGCTCAGAGGAAAAAAAAGACGTGTTACTGTATTTTATTGCTACTAGAGATGTCCTTTACGCAGTGGCCACCACGCTCTGGAAACACAATGTTTGACATTTTCTGCTTTTGTCTAATAAAAATGATGCAACATGTTTTTTCATAATATCATTCTGCAGTCCTTTGAGAACATTTTGGGGGACTTTGAACAAAATTGAGATTGGGTTTTTTTTATTATAGATTTTTGAATGGAGGAGCACTTTTCTCTTTTTAGTGTTTCGAGCATGAAAATTTACTACTTGAAAATTATTAGAGAAATACAAATGCAGAGGTTCATTATTCACATAAAGGCCTATTCATACTGCAAATATGAACAAGCTAAGATGTTCACAGAAGTAGCCATAGCGTCCCAAATTTGAGTGATTTTCAAAAACGCAGCGTTTTTCGTGAATTTTTAAAAATACAAAATTTACTCAGAATTCCATGAAATGATAAGAGCTATTTCCTCTTTACTTCTACTTCCGCCAAAAAGAAAGATATTTGTAATATATAGCTTCAGTGGCTGCCAGCATGGTTCCGAAGTTACGAAAACGCATTCTTCGTAAAATGGTCGTCGTCAACCGGCGACACTTGTCGAATTTTGCTGTGTTGAAAAAAATTTTTATTTGAAAACGAACTGCGATTTCGTGCTGTGCAATCATATGTGCACAACATACAAAATTATCAGGAAAATCGGAAACATCAAATATACACCCTTTTTCGATCTTTCGTGGAATCGACCAGGCTTGTCCGCGATAGCAAACAGACTGTAAGATGCTAGTCACTTATGCGTTCGCCTAAAACGACTTGAACGTGAAAGCCATCTTACTTCTGTGGCTTCTTCTTTTTCTCGATCGATTGTATTGATCCTTGTATTGCAACAAGGATCAATATTAGGATCAATATTAAGATCAATATCGATTGTATTGATCACATCGATTGTAAAGAGATCCTCGCTATGAATGAATGAAGGAAGGGAATGTTGAGGGCTTGTTTCTGTGTTTGACGCAAGATGAATGAAAACCAGCAGATAACGAAGCGAAGGAAGCTGTAAGGGGCGTTAATTGTATTGTTTTAGGTGTGTTGTGGTAACTGTGATATAAATATGAATAAAGTAAAGTGGACGAAAAGACTAACGCTCCCAGGTTTTCATGCACTTAAATATGCGATTAAGTGGACGAGGAGACGACCGCCGCCGTAGCTCAATGAGCATCGGGCGCGTAATCGGAAGGTTGCAGGTTCATTCCCTGCTGGCGACAAGTTGTCTTTTCGTCCACTTTACTTTCTTCACATCCATATCACAATTCTGCTATAATACACTCAAAACAGTTCAATTAACGCCCGCTATATCTTCCTTGGCTTCGTTATCTGCTGGTTTTCATTGATATTCTGTCTGCATATGGAAATTTGAATATTTTCTTCGTTTATTCCCCATTTTGTTTCTGCCGCTGCCTATCGAGCAATTTTGAGATGGCAGGAGACCGGAGATACGTTGCTGGTACTTGCGCGCATGGGGAAATGTTAGTGGTCACAGTAATAATAAATTTCCACATTAATGTCTTATTGTTTGTATCACTGCAAGCCGTCCATGAACCATGCAAACTTTTTTATGATATTTTTACGCAATGCCCTCGATGGGCATCTAAGTTACGTTGAATAAATAAATAAATAAATAAATAAATAAATAAATAAATAAATAAATAAATAAATAAATAAATAGCAATACCCGTCGTGGTACGGCATATATTATGTCGTGCTGCTAAGCACGATGTCGCAGGTTCGTTCACCAACCACAGTGGGGGTGATAATTTCAATGGGGGCCGCAATGCGAGAGCACCCGTGTAGTTAGATTTAGGTGAAAGTTAACGAACTGCAGGTGGTCAGAATTAACCCGGGGTCCTACACTAAGGCGTGCCTCATAAGCATGTCGTAATCTTGCCAATTAAAACCCGATCAAGAATAATGTTATCATAATAATAGTAACGATTTGACGTGAGTTGTTTGAGGAGGGGAAATTTTTACTTTGCTATTTTCAGTGTCTAGTGTAATAGTTCCGAAGCAGAAAATATATGCCTTTATACAAAGTGTTTCACGTATAAGAACCAAGAATTTAAAGAAAAGAAAATCGATAACCTGCTAATCAATGAAAACAACGACATATGGTCTGTCATCAAATGGCGCTTGTTAGATCATTTTTTTATATTGTGCTTAATTAGGTAATTAACTAAGACCAATTGTAAAAAATATTCCATTATTCCCTTTAAGGCCAGGCGCGCTTCGTTACGTTGTAGGGGGCATTGGAAAACGGCCTATCTTTTTTTTCTGGCGACGGACGTGCTGCGTGATTACTATTCGAGGCTCTCAAAGAAAGCCCGCAACCGAATATGATATAAAGCTATGTGGCTTCCCTCACGCGTTACCGTATTGCGGCGCTGTCAACCACGATTCCAGCGAAACTGTGCGCGCCCACACCATCAACCTATCGCTTATCAGACGACGGCGCTTCATTGCCGTCTGCCGCCGTCACAAATACTGATGCGCTGTGAAGCCGATGCCTAGAGATGCGGCCCTCATTTCACCACGGTCCACGCGCACGGCTGTTTCGCTCGAAGGGTGAGAAGGGAGGCTCAGCATTGCGATGGGTTGCTGGACGCGCATGCACACTGTCTCCGCTGTTTACTCTTGAAACATGGATAAACTCACGCGAAGGCAATCGAGAAGCGCTGCTTAGTTTTCCATCATTATGACGCTGGTGTTTCTGAGAACTGAGTGCGCACTGCAGTTTTTAAGCGGTGGAGCGAGAGAATACTTGCACTGTACCGGAGAATTACTGGGCCGTGAATGGTGCTTTCTCTTCTTGCAGAATATCCAGAAAGGTAGGTGCCTTGATTTTACGGTGCTTCAGAATTTCGCCCCTGCTATAGAAGCTTTCCGGTTGGCGTTGTCTGATGCAAAAGCAAGACTATATGTGCTTCTGAGTGGGCAGGTACATATTAGTAGGGGATCTGCAGGCACCTGTCAAACTGCATTCTTGCGCTTTTTAACGCAGCACATGTCTTTCTGTCGAGACCCGGGATAGAGCATACAAGTCCGTTGATGCTTTTGTGATGCCCCTGTACACACACATTTCCGGGCATGCTGCTGGAATCGCGATCATTGTCGACGTTTGCCCTAAAAGAGCAGTGTTCTTCCTGTCGTTCATGCCGAGTGAGGATGCTTTGTTCACAGTGCCTGTCAAAAATGAAAGCGTTCCTCTAGCGCAATATTCTCAATTTATCGCGATTCCGGCTGCAGATTGGTAAAGAGTGGGCGTGCGGACAAACAGAGAAGCGTAGAAGGAAACGAATGCGCAATTCTACGTCTCAAGGAAGGTGCATGCTTGGTTTAAGGGCAAAAGAAAGCCGTTTGGCACGCGGTTGCAAATGTGTGGTAGTATTCTGTCCTTTCCTTTGCATGTTCTCAGACAATGATTCTGAGGTTGGAGCAATAATAATAATTGTCGGTGTTTTACGTCACAAAACACGATATGATTATGAGGGACGCAGTAGTGGAGGGCTCCTGAAATTTGGACCACCTGTGTTTCCTTAACATGCACCTAAATATAGGTGCACGGGCTTCCAGCATTTTCGCCTCCATCGAAAACGCGGCCGCCACAGCCTGCGGTTGGAGTTTCATATTTGCAGAAAACAACCTTTGGCGATAACCTTCTTATCTTAATGTTGTTTGATTGATCATTCCCGTGTAACCACGCCGGTGTTTCGTACAATGTGGTTCCTTTTTCAAACGGAATACGCGAGTACGTGGCCTGTGCTCTGCAGCAGCGGCTTACAGAGCCGGCAAGTGACAGAAAGAGAAAGCAGGTCCACTGTCGGGGTAATGTATGGGCGGACAGAATAAGCACGTACGGCTAATATTTAATGCGAAAAGTCGACGTGCTTCCTTTAGCCCAGCACCACGCCAGAACACACATTTCACGCTCAGAAGCCGACCACTGCATGCCTCAATGACACATTGCGGTGTCAGTGTGCACTCTCGGGCGCAGCGCCACTCCTTGGACTCTCTATTTTCCTCTCTTTAACAGCCAAGCTTTAGGGCACGGCATGAAAAGGTCTCTGCTCCGCAAAAAGCTATCATGATCATGAAGAAGTATGTGCCGCCGCAAAAAACTATCATGACCATGAAGGGGTATGTGCCACAAAATTTGGGCAAATCCCACTACTCACCACTCCAGCGTGGCCTGCAATAATCCTGATGTGTGAGAGATCGAGTACAGAGAGAGAGAGAAAGAAAGAAAGAAGGAAAGAGAGAAATGAACAGAGAGAAAGGAATATATAAAGAATGAGAAAGAGAGAAATACTTGCAGAAGAGAATTTTTTCACGAGATGGGATTCGAACCCTCGTAACCTCGATCTGACGGCGAGCGTCCTAACCAATCGGCTATCCAGTCACGCTAGTACAGCATACCATAGCCTTGTATAGTATAACGTAACCAGGGTGTGGGAAAGGGAAGTGAGCGTGAGGAGGAGAGATGTTGTGGCGAGGATGCGGGTAAGGAGGAGGGGAGAGAGTAAAGCGTAGCACAGAAAGAGTGAGAGAGAGATAGAAAAAATGCAGAAAGACAGATTATCAACGAAAGAGAGAGAAAGAATTAGAGAGAGGCAAAATAAGATAGAAAGAAAGAGGGATCAAGCATCGCGTCGTCTAGCGACCAGACACCACACCACCCGGCCAGCCGCGTAAGCGCAATAGCTAAGCCGCGCCCACTGATGGACACATCGCGCGCAACTTCCGCTCTACAGTGCATAGCTTGGCTGCGCCCGATCGTGCCTAGAAAGTCAAGGGGCGCCCGAAGAATGTGCGTACTCTCGAGTGGGAAGCCGCGCACCTCGAAGCTATAGACGTGTCGGTCGACGGGGAGCAAAAGCGGCGACGGGCCCGTGCTTCGCTGTTCCAAGGTCTGCACGACTTATCGCAAACTTCCCGCATTTTTTATAGAGAAGCTGTTTACCTCTCGTTGGTCTGAAAATTTCGTGGCGTCAGCACGAAACTACTATAGCGCGTATGTGCCACACAAATTGGGCAAATGCCACTACTCACCGCAGACGCTAGCATGCTCCTCTGCTTGGAGATGCGCGCTGTTCTTGCGTTTTCACCTCGGACGCTGAGGAAGGGCATTCGGAGAGGTGGACGGATGAGCTGACGAACGCAGCGTAGCGAAGGAAAGAGCGCAACGAGCAAACACGTGTAACTCTACAAGCGTTCGCTGTAGACTCGTGCACAACTGCAACGGTGCAACGAACGTCGATCTCTTGGTCGTTTAAGAGCCCTTTAAAGGGACACTAAAGAGCAACACGAAGTTGATACGGGGCGTAAAATAAACATTCGAGAATGCGTGCAGGTTTTTGTTTAGTGCAAGAAGATGACTTATTAGTGGAGAAACTCGTAATCAAACACCAAATATCTGTTTGTCAATTTCCTTCACCTCAAATCTGGTGCTGGAGCTGTGTCGTCACTCATTTCATTGGTTTCAGCGAATCAGAGGGCGCCATGATACGACACCGCATGCGCAGGCGGCCGCTGCCGCTGGTTCATGGCTGCTTCCGTGTTTTCCGTGGTCATGGCTGCGATGGATAGCGGTGCAGACGTCGAACCCGCTGAACCTTGTAACGAAGACCTCGCAAGGGAAACGGCTTTACATTTCAGCGACTTCGTCCAAGTGGAGCGCGATATGTTTCTTCGAGCTCTCGCGTTCAGTGTTTCAGCGCGCGCCGTCGGAGAGCGAAGCCTCGTTTTCGTCGACGGAAGACGAGGCGACCAGTCAGCCAAGCGACGTCGTCGGTGAAGAGCTTCATTCGCGACTCACCTGTACTGACTGGTAAGTGCTAAAGCGTCTGACTGCCACGTATTTCTTCCGTTCAGGAAAAAGAAATGGTTCTTCTGCTAGGTGCCTCGGTAGTAGGATGGCACCGGATGATCCCTGTTACCTTGTCATGCGCAGTTACCGACCAACGATACCTTACGCAAAAAGGCGGCTCCAGTAGACATGTATTGCATGCACTATCTTATGAGCGCAGCCCAACGTGAAATTTTGAGAGCTTTTTGGCGCTGATTCAGGTGTGACTGCGGACATTGCGAGGCACTCGACAATTGCAGCGAGGAAGACTGCCTCTGCTGTCGAGAGAGGGGAGACCCTGTCACTGGTGCGCAGCCTGAAGAATGCATCACAGAGCACCCAGAGTTCCACCTCGTGTGTAAACATCGCTGTGCTCCGTGTTGCGTAGTTCGAACAGTTTGTTGACAAAGATGAACTGCACCATTTCTAGATTTTAAACAGCATTTAACCGACCGACACCTTCGTTTGCTGCTCGTACAACCCAAGGTCTATCAAAAGTCTGTTGCCTTACGAGCGCACACTCCAAACTCATGAAACGAGGCATCATCATGTCTAGCTTCCCTCAGCCCTACAGAAATCCTGTGCACACATGGTTTTAGCCAGTTTCAACAGTCGGGTTGAGTGCCAGCTGTCCACCGGTTACCCAGATCACTTAATCCGCAGCGCTTCTGAAAGCCTACTTCAGAAAATAAAATCTACAGAAAGGAAACAGCAACCGCTGATTCAACAACCGCCTTAAGTTATGCCATATTTGCATTGTCAATCACACATCAGAAAGGTAGCAGAAAGGTACGCAATTTGTGCCGTGTTTTAAGTCCCATGCAAACTTAAAAAAGTGTGCCCTCTGCTGACTAAAAAAAAAAAAAAGACACGAGCAAGGCTCGTGCACAAAGGACCACAAGAATGAGTACAAAAAACGCATGTCAAATGTTGTTTATTGAATTCCTTTTTCCTGTGGTCGGTCGTATATTGGTCACTCTGGCCGCTGTTTTATTGAACAAGCGCAGGACCACAAGCGATTCATGCGCACTGGCTCGGGCAGTACAATGCAAGAACTGAGACATCATGAGCTGTTGTCCCCAGCTGGCAAAAAACTAAATCCCTTTCTAAGGCAAAAACGAGAACAGAAAGAGAGGTCATTGAGGCTTTCTTCATCGCCAAAAAAAAGATAAAAAACAACTAAATTTCCTAGACGGTCCCATAAGGACCCTTCTTGGATTGTGACGCTCACGTGGCCTTGCCTCATTTTTGCAGCCTGTTGTTAGATTATCGGTGCGATTACTCTCTGTCAACTCTAATCAATGTTCTACCTTCAAGAAATAAACACAGTTGAAAGTCTGCGCTTCATGGGTGCGCGTGTTATATGTTTCTAACGTGTCGTCTTCTTTGCACAGTTTAAACGTCCTTCTAAATTTATAAACCAACTATCCCAACAGCGTGCTTTACTTCAGAAGAAAAATTGCTCAATGATTACTTGGAGACCAATGAAACGCATCATTCGTAGGCTGGAGGCAACACTAGATCCAGAAAACGGCAATGCTGTGGCCAAGTCAATATTCCCCTTTGGCTTGTCGCCAATGAGAGGTTGACATCACCATGTGTACGTGTGTGTTTTAGGGAACTGGACACTTGCTGCGATGCGAGTCTCTGAGTGCCGAAGCTTGACAGTGAAGGCAGTCGAGAGGCATGTCAGCACCATCAGAAATATATGAAAGACGATGTAATGACTCCAAGGCTGAGCGTCTTCCGTGTCCACACCATCTGAAAAAAAATATGCAAAATGTGAATTCTCACTAATGCATGAAATTACAGAGAAAAGGCCGTGCAGTCATTTATTAGTCCATCCAAGCAGGCACTAATGCCCTACCACCAGCTGCTTCTGTTTACTTTTTTAATGTCATCTGAGTCTTGCAGTATGAGTACAAGGGCTCCGTTCATGTGAATAGACTGTAAGCAAACTTATGTTGAGAAATTTTTAAGGGCGTGCGAGTATTCGAGTTTCGAATTCGAACCGAATAATTCGATTGCTCTGGTCCCGTCCACTTCTTTCTTCTTGTGCCTTGTATGTAGGCGTAGTTTTATGTTTTCTTGGTATTAGAAGTTTCGCATAATTCGACAGCACGAATATATAAAACGCGCCAAATGCCAATGATGCCACATGGTTAGGGCGAGGTGGCTAAAACTAACACTAACGTCGTTACAGCAGGTCTTTCGTTAATACTTTCACCATGGTTCAAGAGCGAGTGCATGAATATTTATAAAGGAGATTATGTCATTTCCGCACTGTCCAGCCCTTCACAACTACGCTTCCGAAAAGATGACACGGACTTTTGCATAGTTTGGTCGGGCATGCCTCAAGCGCCGTTAAACATCCCGACTTTCGCCAGCGAAACCCTCGGCGATTGGCTTCCCTTGTTAAAATTTGTTCACGCTGAGCAGTCGCTACTGCCGCAGCGCACCACTCGTTCAGAAACTCCCATCGTTCCGCTGCGCAGTTAAAACGGTGCTGTGAACGGGCGCCCGTAGATTTTTGGGCCCGGGGCACTCATGAAAATGAAACACAACATTACCGTTGGCAGATGAGCCATGTTACGCGACCATATGGGAAAAAAAGACTAGATACCGCACCCCCCCTTCCCCCCTCTATTACCCGTTAGGAGGTTAGGAGTGCCGCTGCTGACTGGAATGGCGGCTCTTCTATCAGCATGCCCGCACGCCCATTAAAGCTGAAAAAAAAAAACCTTCCAAACAAGCATGTAATAAAGCTGTCACTGCACCGTAGAGTCCATAATTTTTCTTTTGTCATGCCGTAACTGGCGGTACACGTTTCTTGTAAATAAGATATATAAATCATGGTAGCCCAGTGTGCGCATGTTTTCAACTGCAGGAAACACTGCAACTTCACTGCGAGAGAACCTCAAGCCAGTTCATATGGAAGTGCTTGTGCTTATGCACAAACAACTTCAGCTGCCACAAGGGTTCAATCGTGGTTTTTGGCCTTATTCGTGGGAATGAAGATGTGTCACTAGGCTAAACGTGGGTGCATCCAGATTATATGATGCTATAGCTGCGAAACACCAATAAACATTGTGCAGGCTGTCATACATGAGTGTACGGTAAACAATGAGCTATATTCGTGTGAAAAAACGGTTCACTTTCGTGTTATACTGATTTTTGTTGTGGAGAGTTCAACCATGTCTTCACTTTTTTTTTTTTTTGCAAGCAGCAGCAGTAAATGGAAAAACACTAATACTTATTAGGTGGAAAGTTAGAAACCGTCTAATCCCTCGTTTTTGAATCCGAGCTACAACTTTCTCATTGCAATTCCCCGCCCATCTTCATTGCTTAAATACCTGGTTAATTTTCTTGTCTAATTAAGCATTTAAGCAGAACACAAAAGATTATGTGACTCCCATTATACAATCGTCTGCAAGATGTATTTGGTCCCGTCGTTATAGAGTGCATCGGCATATTTTTAATGTCTGTCTAGAGTTAGCTAGGGCATCCTGTATACGGGGCAAGGTAAAATATAAGAGAACACGAAATATCGGGCAGAAAAATTGCGCTGCTGCCCCGCCACGGTCGTCTAGTGGTTATGGCGCTCGACTGCTGACCCGAAGGTCTCGGAATCGAATCCCGGCAGCGGTGGCTGCATTTTCGATGGAGGCAGAAATGTTTGAGGCCCGTGTACGTTGTTTTAGGTGCACGTTAAAGGAACCCGATGTGCTCGAAATTTCTGAAGCCCTCCACTACGGCGCCTCTCATAATCATAGCGGGGTTTTGAGACGTTAAACCCCAGATATCATTATTAAATCGCGCTGCATACCTTTTATTTTACAGTTGGGTAATAGTGATGATTGTTATAGGAATGGCTAAGCGAGGCAAAAATTGTTTGCTTTTGAATTGCCTAACCAGGACCCAGCTCGGTTGGGAAAGGGAAAGAAAAGCCAGTACACTGTTGATGTCATCAAAACAGTAGAATTTGGTCTAGCCTCGCCCATTTCACTGGAATATGGCGCATGCGATTGTTCCCGAGCCATGCATGGTGCGCCTCTTAGAATGCCCAAGCTAAGGGTACCTGAAGGCTTGCGAAGCGCGTTGCAGACGTTAGATGCCACTATCAAAACGCTCGCATTTCTAACACTTCAAAGGATCCTGGTGTGTATACCTTGTATAGTTCCCAGTGGCATACTGCGCAATGGCCCTTTGGAGTGGGAAAGTTCCGTTGCCGCATTTTCCTTCCCAGTCGTCAGCGTTCAAGCTGAAGGTCATTGTGCCTCCGTATCCGTTGCTCAGAATCCACAATGTCTGTGGAAAAGACAAACAGTCCATTCAGTTTTGATTGCCAATACGTTTCATGAAAGCCTTGTTAGCCCAGACACGAGTAACCAGCGAGGACGACACCTCACCGCGGAAATCAGTGTTAGTTAAATTGAGCTAATGCCACAGCCCAAAGAGATCATGCTTAGCATAAAATCCTACTTGTTTCACGGATACAGAGGTACCTTAAATTTTGAAAGGGGAATGACCTGGCTCTATAGAACTGTGGAATGGAATGTCCAGAAGCTTAAAGCATCCAAAAAGTCTAGTACGGCTTTGAGACAAATTACAGTTTTAGAACTAGGTACTCATGATAGAGCAGGCTTCCTTTGAAGCACGGATACCTTGATTAAGAACGCTATTTTCGAAAAATTAGACGCCGACACCTGAGGCATGTGCATTGGCGAAAATATAAGGTGATTGCGTATTAGCAAAGATTTAGGTACCCTATTCTTAAACTGCCTTTTCTTTTACACATTTCCTTTGACAGACCCAGTCTCAGTTTGCTTTCTTATGAGGGGCCAACGTGCAGAGGATGGTCACGTGGGCGAACCATATCGTGACCAATGACTGCTAGCACTGCTGCGCCCTTCGCTACTAGCCGTCGTAAGACCCGACACAGCAGCGAAAGAAATACCCGAGCCAGCCGTAGTGACAGCGCCAACGTCGCGGCATCCTCACCACACGTGACAACGTCCTGAATCGTGACGTCATGAAAGTTTCGTTGGAAATTAAAATTGAAGCTAGCCACATAGAAACTACGGATCAAGCTATTTAAAACAATGCGAAATTGTCAACAATTGTTAGATATACATTTTTTATTTTTGCTTTCTGAAATGTGGGCTCTTAGGCGTTCAGATCGACTTATTAGGAGCACACGCTATACCGCCATTTATTAGGTCTACTCCAAGGACTGTGTGCGTGTCATGCTTTTTAGCGCTGGCCATATAGCGAAATTTGCGGCGAGGACCTTTTATGCTGTCGGAGAAAGCGTTTTCTGATAATATTTCGAACCGTAACTATAGCCCACCTGCTGGAACAGCCGAGGAGTTCATTGCACCGGAAACACGCCCACAGGCTGAGCACCGTGCCACAATGCAGCAATGAACGCTTACCACTATTGTGCTCGGGCAGTCGCCACTTTTCGTGTTATTTCTCTCCACGTAAAATCTGACGAATCATGGCAACGCGCTCCTTTTTTTAAGAGTCTTCCGACTTTCTGATTCAAATTAAAATTCTTTCTTACAGGCATACAACATACACAGTTACGAAAAGTAGTTGGACCCGTAGCTGAAGGCTAGTTGCGGCTCCAATGAAAAAAAATGGCGCAGTTTGCACTAGCGGCGCAAGGGTGGAACGAACAGCGGAGCTAGTGTTCGGACTTCCGAGGAAGAAGTTGCCCTACGAAGCGCGCGTCCCTGCCCCGTTATGGTTATGACGGGAACTTGTCACGTCACTAGTGTTACGTGATCTTGGCGGGAACATGTCACCTGACTAGTGTTACGTGATTATTGATTAATTATTTAATTTATTTATTTTGAGTACTGCCAGTCTCTTTCCGAGACCACGTGATCTTGGCGGGAACACGTCAGGTGACTAGTGTTATGTGATTATTAAATAATTAATTAATTAATTATTTTTGCATACTGCCAGTCACTTTACGAGACCATAGCAGGGGGGCGTACGGGCTGGACATGCAGGTGCAATAAAACAAAAAGAGAAATCCAGTGCGGAGATCAAAAAGATGTACAATGTAAGTTTTTTAATAATAATTGTCAATCAATATGCAAGTGTACATATGAAAAGCATACACAGAAATAATAACAAAAATAAATGTACAAATATACAATATGCAAATACGCACGTAACATACAAATGTTACAGAAGGTATACATAAAATGAAGTGCTACACAGAGAAGTTGCAGCAAACCAGAAAACACTCTGCACTGAGCACTTGGCCGCTGATATGCTTCCAGTGGTGACGAAATGAATGAATCTGGGGCTGGTGGCGCTACTGTATTAATAAGATGACACTTTCTATTTGTTAGAAAAAGTCAGATAATGAATTCGCGTTAGTAACCGAGAGATCTAGACAGTTCGACTCCCTGACAGAACGCGGAAAAAAAATGAATGCTTGAAAGTGTCACCGTGGTAACAGTATGCTTTAGTATGTGTGAATGTCTGCGCCGGATTACGTGAGACTCTGATGATGGACGGATGTACAATGATGCCTCAATTTTATAATAGTTGTGAAGTAGGTGGAAAATAAATTTCAGGCGCGCTTGCGTTGCTCTAATCGCTAGCGTTCGGAGGCCACAGCTTGTTAGCATATTTGTGGGAGAATCAGTGCGTTTATATTTGTTGCAGATGAATCTCGCCGCCTTCCTCTGTACATTTTCTATTTTATTATGTTAGTGGTGACTGCATAAGGAAACCATACTCCGTTAGCGTATTCTTATACCGGTCTAATGCATGTAGTATAGGCTTAAACCTTGGTAGACTGACGGGCCAGCCGGAGGCATCTGCGAAGATAAAAAGAGCTTGTGCCGAGTAACTGAAGTGAAATTTGAGATGCGCGCATCCCATCGGAAACCTGAAGCAATCGTGACACCTATATATTTTCTTCATTCACTTTTTGAAGCCTACACGTCACGTTCCATTCCTTTTTTTTTTTCGTTCTCTCTCTTTCTTCTTCTATTCTCGCTTCCTCTTCTTTTATTCTACTTCTGTCTCCTAATATCTTTCTTTCTCTCTATTTCTCTGTTTCTATTTATGTCTATCTGTTTATTTCTCTCTCTATTCACTTGTTCACTCTCCCATCCGCGTTATTGCATCCCAAGCCGGACAAATCGACGCAACAGGAGAGCGCGCTCCGGGCGCACGTGTTCGGGGAGCGCAACAGAAGATGAAAAGGAGGACGAAGGAAGCGCGCGCCGGCATGATGATGATTGTTTTTGCGAATGCTATACGGGGGTAAACCGAGCACAAGCAGCCCGTCGTTAAAACTGCAATAATTACGAATACACAGCGTGATACATCGTGGGCTCACACATATTTTCATCGTATTGTAGAATTTGCTCGAGTGTACAAGAAAAGGCAGCATGGCGAAAAACATGTTGCGTTTCATTCGTTTCTCATATATAAACATGTGGAAGCACTAGTTAAGAAAAGCAACATTAGCAAACGCTATAAAAGTAACCATCTGAAAATACTAGATAAGATAACCGTTCCCGCCACTTAGCAAATATCTTACCATTATTCATGGCTAGCTGCTCGCATATCGTGTGGAATGTGTTTAAAAGTTTAATCGTGAACGAAAGCGTGAAGCTATTACCTTAGCAATAACACGCCATCCAAAAAGACGGAAGGGTTGCGAAATCCTTCAACTAACCTTGAGTGCGACGCTCGCCTGATCGTCGTAGCTGACCCAGAGTTTTTCTTTGTGCAGATACGGGACTTTCGATTCCTCGTCGTACTCTCGCTGTGCGCCGTCTTTGAGCAGTGCGCACACCTGGAAACAAATGAGAGTACATTGAAAAACATGGTCAGCAAGTGATCAGTTCGTAATAGTAAACAGATTTATATTGGACACATTGTGCTTACATATTCTTTGTTGTTTGTTTCCTGCAGGATATTACTGTACTTTTGAACAAAGAAATGACATGAGGAATGAAGCACAGTAACAGCGTTCGATGGATCTCAATTGCATTGAGGCATATTTGAGACGGCTGTGTAAACGCCGAATGTACGTACAACGCCATTAGCTGGTGGTGAGAAGCTCTAACTATAATACTTTCCCTTCGAAGGGATACATGCTAGCGCAAAGAAACGCTGACACATGAAAGAGCATATGATGGAGAATACTTTACCAGGTAAGCATGCGTAATCCTGTGCCTTATCCATGTCTGATTATTACATCTAGCGCAGACGACTGTTAGGATATCTTGGATTTTTTAAGCTTTAAACTTCACTAATTTAAGCTTTCAAAATTGATTTTCTGTGAACGAGTGAGCTCCAGCACGCTTTTTTTTTTTCTGGCAGCTAACCGCCTTTACCCGCGAAACAGTCAGCATAAATGTTCTTACCACGCGTTTTAACTAGAGATGGGTGAATTTTAAAAGTTTCGTATACTAAAAGAATACGAATAAGACAAAAAACTGTCTTTGAATATGGAATGGATTATGTCGTCGTCTCATCATCTTCGTCCTCAGCCTGTCTTATATCTACTGCAGTTGGAACACCTCTCCTCATGTTCTTCAGCTCACCCAGTTATGCCCGAGCTCATTCCATTTTGTGGCTGCAAATTTCTTAATTTAGTCGCTCCACCTAACCCTGTCCCGTGTTCAGCCGCGTGTCCAGAAGTTGCAAAACGAGAAGTAGCAATAGCTTTCACCACTCTTTTAAAACAAATTAATGAAACTGCAAGTAATTAGGCTCCAGCGCATTGAAGATACTTGTGGTAATGCACTAATCACGAAATTGTCCTAAAAAAAGGAACTGACTGACATGCTCCGAAAGTGAGAACTCTTTGAGTGCTGTAACACCACGACTGGAATAAAAAAGACGCTCTTGCTCGTGCAGTGCGATGCTCCCACGTTGCCATTTTTTTATTCCAAGCGTCTAAACATTGTTTACGCAACATTATTTGTGGTTATTTTATTGCAACGCGAAAGTACAGTGCATGTGAAATAAGAGAGCTGCGAAATAAAGCTTGGTGAAAAAGAAACCGCCCCTGTCTCCTGGGCGTGCCGGGCGGGCTGAAACCGAGCACGAAGGTCATGTGCATGTCATGCATATTTCTCCGTGATTACAGTAAATAGTGAATTGCCGAAAATGTAGCATAAAAATGTATTGAAAGATAATATGCAGTAACCGCGTAGTACAACGTAACCTAACGGGTATGTATTAGTTTTGTTGTACTGTAAACATAAGAATGCATAGCATTCGTAAGTCCCCGTCGTGGTGGTGTAGTGGTTATGGTGATCGACTGCTCACCCGAAGGTCGAGTGATCATATACCGGTCGCGGCGGCAGCATTTCGATGAAAGCAATATGCTAGAGACCCGTGTACTAAGATTTAGATGCGCATTAAAGAACTCCAGGTGGTCGAAATTTCTGGCGCCATCAAATACGGCGTCTGTAATAATCACATCGTGGTATTGCAGCGTAAAACCCCTACAATTATTTCAGCATTCGTAAGTTGTTACTTCTTCGGGAATTCGTCCGAATGTGTGCCTCTTTCGGATATCCTCGGTGGCGAATATTCGACAAATATCCGACCATGCACTTTTTCAATTGAACATGCCTCGAACACGGAAGATATTCGATTCGTATTCGGAATTTTGAATATTCGCATGTCCCCGGTTTTAACTCTTCCTGGAAATATTCGAGGTCTAAGCCAACGAATGTTAACATTGCCACTAGCTTTGCTCTTGTCAAGGACTGCAGCAGGTTGTTGCCAGAGCGAGGCGGCTGACCACTTGAGAACTTGACTCGGCAACACACCCCTTGTCGCGAGTCACAAAGTGAGCATTACAGCTAGTTCCTTCCACTCTGATGCCCTCTCTCATTGCAGTTGCTCCCCATGCCTTCAACTCAACTGCATAGAATTCTGGCGCCGAACCATATAATTGTTCATATCTTAAGTTGGCTACACAAAAATTAAAACGTTTCTCATTCATATTCTCAGTCATTTATTTTCCAAGAGTATACAGCAGGTAGATTACGATGCAGTGGAAAGCCACTGTGTAGTCGATGCCAGCATAGGACCAGCTTATACGACGAGATGACAAAATATACATTTCTGGATGGAGGCCGAATGCACAAGGCCACGCTAGCTGTAGATTTCTGGCAGGGGCATGGCCAGAGTGGGTGGGGGGGGGGGGGTGTTGAAGCCCCCCGAAAATTTTAATTTTACTTGCGTATATATATACGTACACATACAAACACACGTACGAACATACATAACGTATGGTTGAACCTCCCCCCCCCCGGAAAAAATTTCTGGCTACGCCCTTGAAATCTGTGGTGCTTGTTTTTTGTTTTTTGTCAGTACCAGTCACCTGATGGAATTGAGGAAACTTACCCCTGGAAAAGTGACATAACCGCCGCCATGTTTGTCACGTCCGGTGGCGGAACACCCAACCGTCCACTGTAAAGGATTCTCAAGCACCCAGGAGAGGCCGTACGTTGGGATTCCGACCATGATTTTCGATTTCGGCATACCCAGTTCTGCCCACATGTCGGCGCCGTGAGCCTGTAAGGAAGTCAAACCAATATTTCAGCTAAAGTTTACAACTGACAAGAGCTACCCACATACACAAAGTACTTCTTTGGTGAAGCACGTAAAACTTGCGCAAGAAAATGCTGCACAAACATCCAGTGCAGGAAGGTACCGTTTCCTTGCACTAAGGTTTGCGGACATGGCTTCCGTCATATTTATAAAATGTTGGAACTATAGCTAACAAGCAAACCATTCCCGTCGGCCCTCCTGTGATCCAGGCTACGCTGACACAACTCGCGAATTTTTTTTCAGTTAAAATATATAATTCTTTCACAGGAATGTGACAGCAAGATAGAGGCTTGTAGTGATGAGCAATCTCTAAACATTCAGTGCCATCTGGAGACAACTTTTCGATAACAAGACATATATTTCTCCCTGAAAAAGACAAGTCGCGTCTTCCAGAGTAGTGTTATCGTCATCATGAGGGCAGCATATAACTTAATACAGTGAAACCTCGGTGATACGATCATAGCTCATACGAATTTTGGGGTGATACGAATTTTTCGTTGGTGTCGGCCACGGTGTTAGAATAGGCCAAGGCCCATTGGCCCGTAATGTAATGGAGTACGGTTGTTGCGAACCGATTATCACCCAGCGACG
The DNA here is from genome assembly GCF_013339695.2 of Rhipicephalus sanguineus. NCBI lineage: Eukaryota > Metazoa > Arthropoda > Arachnida > Ixodida > Ixodidae > Rhipicephalus > Rhipicephalus sanguineus. The sequence goes on from NC_051178.1 coordinate 38,401,929, forward strand.
TTTGATGCGAACGGACGCTGCTGCCCAGGTACGAAGAGGTGCTGTCCGCGCTGTCGCGGAAGACGTGCCAAGCACGTGCGAGCGCGGGAACGCAAGCGTGGGCATGCGCGCCGCACCACCAAATCGTCAGAATCACGGTGTAAGGAAGACACTTTTCTTACGGTCAGAATAAACCTTCAGAGACGCGCCACAGCCTCCGAAATTGTGTGCGCGAATCTTCGAGGCTCTTATGTGCCTCCGTGTGCCTTCGCGTTTAGATTACAGATGACCTCAGGTCTCCAATAGAGCTCTTGTCATGTCATGTCATGTCATGTCATTAGCGGCATGCTTTTTTTTCTAACGCGTCGACACAGGCTGCTGTCGTTGTACCGTGCATACACGTGCCTGTCTCGTGCACCAGACACCCTATCAAAGGTGGACGAGGACCGAAAGAAGGCAAGGATGATCTTGGCGAAGGAGTCAGGCCTCACAACGTTAACATGCGTGACCGTTGAGGTCGCACTTGTGGGGGCACGGCTGTAAATCTCCTAAAACATATCCTCAACACCTCCGCGATAACAAAGTCATAGCAGAGGACTGTGGTTCTGTAATTTTGCGGCCTTGATCCATCGTTTCAAAGCTCTTCTTTTGTTACTTTCGCTGCAGTACTATGGTGTCATGCAAAAAAGCATACTATAATTTGGAAGGGGCTACTGCTGTCGCGGGTCACAACGCACCTGATTCATTATTTAAATACGCGCGTACGGACCGTATATTTACGAGTGCTGGTATGATTGTTGACGTCTAAAAACTTAACTGACAATCACTGAGGGTTCTTCCTGACGTTGCTGCGGCCCCGAAAAACAATAAATGAATATGTACGCCATCCTTTTCTTTGTCGCATGCTAATTTTCCATCATTTCTGGTGATACGAATTTCGTATGATACGAATACTTTTGGTGGTCCTGTGAGATTCGTATCACCGAGGTTTCACTACCAGTTTTTAGAGCTCCACGAAAAAAAAAAACTGGTAGAGCTCCACGCCCATCCCTTCCCCCAGTGTAGGGTGGCATACCAGTCCTTCTAGACTGTTTCGCATCCGTGCCTTTCCTTTCTCTCTTGTTCCTTCTTTCCTTAAAGCTCCACGAAGCTGCTACTCCTCAATTAACAGATCAGCTTAAATCAGTTTATATCTCGTAAGATATGAATCAGCGCGATACCAAACCAAAACAGCAAAAAATTGTCGTGGTTGAATGTGGTTGAACCAAATTTCTCGAGCGACAGTTCGGTTTTGTTCGCTTTTGGAAAAGATGAGACCATTGTTCTGCAGAGCTTGAAATTTATTGCATGTTTTAGTTTAGGCAAGGACGACGAGAAGTCCACGCGCTTCAACTACACGCCACGCCGAGAAAGACAACGTGGTGAACTACAAGATAACACACAGACGTTGCTCAGAGCCATCTGCGCTGTAAGGCGCGACCGCCCAGTGAACTTGGATGCAGACTTCGCCTCTGGCGGTGGTTGCACAAAAGGCTCACTTTCAGCCGCTTTTTGTTTTCACACACGTGCCGCAGTACTGCTTCACTGAAGCTTTTTCGCCGGCCTTGACCCTGGCTGAGCTTGAAGGTCAGATTCACGCAACGAGGCTTTTTCTGGGTGTGAACCGGGAGAAGAGGGCCATCGCTGTAAATCAATGAGCTCTTCTCCTATCAAGAAATCTTGGCGTGTGCGGGCCTGACCTAATATTTCTCTTTCTTTCTTTCTGTCTTTGTTTCTTTCTTTCCTTGTTTCTTTCTTTCATTACTTCTTCTTTTTCTCTTTTTTTCTTTCTATCGCATTGCGCGGACTATATACTACTAGGCCATGGACTACCAAATGACCAGAGTTACAATCCTGGATATTGGATGGAGAGAGGCAGATGACCGCTAGTGTTGTTATTCCGGTTATTATTCAAATGTGCGACCAGGAAACGTGAGTAGCTATTTTTCGAAAAAGATGACGTCCCTTATAGTCACTCTGTTCCAAAAATTATGGACTTAAGTACACTTAAGTACAATGGACCTCGTGTAGATGCACACCAGGGGCGTAGCCAGAAATTTTTTGGGTGGGGGGGGGGGGTTCAGCCATACTTCATGTATGTTCGTGTGTGCGCTTGCATGTGTGCGTGTACATATACGCAAAATTGAAAAATTTCGGGGGGGGGGACGGGTTGAAACCCCCCTACCCCCTCCCCCCCCTTGGCTACACCCCTGATGCATACCTTACTGGATGAAATATACCGTAGCCCAGCTTTCCGCTGCATTAAATATTTCACAGCTTCCATTTCCCTACTTTTCCAGCCTGTCTCTCTATTGTCATTGAAGAAAATGTCGTATAAGGAGACACATTGTTACAGTGTGTGACGCTATGCATGTTATGCATATTATGTGTTGAGAAAGGTCGGTCTCCGGCCGAAACGTCAACCAAATAAGCAGTTTTTTTAGAAAAAAAAAACGCATCAACATTTAAATTATATATGCACTTGCCAGGTTGAGCGAGTTGAAGTAGGGAAGTTCTTCAGGTCTTGGAAACAGTGGGCTGTTATGGCCAACACACGGAGTGTACCAGTCATAAGTGTGCAGGTCATACGTCATTAGGTTGACGAAATCTGCGGACCTGTACATAGCATTAGGAGTAATTCCTTGGCATACTACTTGGCATAGGCTTGACATCTGACACAATCAATCAATCAATCAATCAATCAATCAATCAATCAATCAATCAATCAATCAATCAATCAATCAATCAATCAATCAATCAATCAATCAATGATTTATTTAACGTGCCCAGGAACAACCGTAAGGTCTTTGTGCTGGCGCACGCAAAAAAAAAAACAATAAAATAAACAATACAATACAGACAGTTTTCAGAAATAAAAAGAGCAAAACACTTAAAGAGAAATGAACACAAAAGGGGAGGAGTAAAATAAGACAACACGAGAAATATTGACGGGGCATAAAAAATTAGATTGCATATATACAACTATGTGGAAAGACTGAGAAGGGAAGACTTTGTACATTGTGCCACACTATGTAAAAACAGTGCAAAGCTCGGATAAAAACAATGATTGTGGGCTATGAAAAACGTGAAGATCAAGAAAATTAACATTATAGAGACTTTGTATTCTGTGAACGGTAGAGTGTTGGAAGAAGCAGGCGGGTACATGAAACGGTCTGTTCTCTCTGGTTAACTTACGCGGAATTCGAAAATTTACACAATTGAGAAGTACAGGGCAGGATATGATACCGTGGACTAGCTTGTAAAGAAATAAGAGATCAGAGCGATTTCGTCGGCAGTGAATAATAATAATAATAATATTAATAATAATAATAATAATAATAATAATAATAATAATAATAATAATAATAATAATAATAATAATAATTGATTGAACGTGCCCAGGAACAACCGTAAGGTCTTTCTGGAGGCGCACGCAAAAAAGCGCAATAAAATAAACAATACAGTACAGACAGTCTTCATACGAAAAATAATAAACTCTCCAGCCACTCTGCTAAAGTTAAACTTTAGAAGCTATAAAACTGACCCGACGTTTCGGGACCGATTCGGTCCCTTCCTCAGCGGTGACTGTTCGGCCGGCTCCGAAGCTAGCGAGTTTCTTTGGTGGTGTCCCCCTCTCCATTGTCCTTCTTCCCGCCGTTTTTGTTGCCGCGGTGTTTCTTCCACTGGTTCCTAGACCGTGCACGTACACACTAGGCAAGGTTCCAGTTGAGCGGTTGACATTTCCCACAACACCGGGAAATGTCAACCGCTCAACGAGATCCAGAGGCATTTCTAGCAAAGCGATGGTTATATATGCTCAGGATTTTTTTCTGGACTCGTTCATTGATGTTACTGCTGGATTAAGCAATGTCATTCCATATCACGGACGCATGCTCAAGTTGTGGAAGACATATTGCGATGTGCAATTTGTGTAGGGCTATAGGAGAACTGAATTCTCGAGATATTCTGCAAACACATCCGCGAGAACGAAGGCCCCGCATAGCAGCGCGCTTAAACGTGAGCAGAAAAGTTTAAGGTGCTATCAAACACCAAGATCACTGATTTCATAAACCTTGCATGTCGACACAGAATTGACAGAGTATTGAAGTGACACGATAGCTGTCTGCTAGTGATACACATGAATTTTGCCTTTGAGGTATTCAGAGAAAGGTTATTGCCGTTGCACCATTCGCAAAAAGAACGCAAATCTGACTGTAACAAGCGACGTTCGTTAGCTGAATGAATTTCTTTAACTATCTTGATGTCATCGGCATACAAGAAGAAAGAAGAATTACGAATAGCAAAATAAACATTTTTAACGTAAATTTAGAGTGGGCCTAATATTTTCAGGGACCCCACTAGTCACTTTATACAAAGAAGACGTTTGGCCATTTACGGCAACATAGCAAGATCTATTGAGCAGATAGCTGTGCCGGAGATTTACGACCGACAAGTCAAATCAAAGTGCGCAAGTTTAACCATAATCAGTGAGCGGCTGACTACGTCAAAAGCCTTCCTCAGGCCACAGTAGATTATGTCAACCTGTCCTCTCTAAGAAATAGGTTTGGCGATCTGCGTCATGAAACTAGCAAGGTTCTGGTTGTCGAGCGGTCAGCGAGAAAACCATGTTGATTAGGAATCAATGAGTTCTTCACACTTAAAGAGAATATGTTGTGAAGAGCCAGCTCGAAGATTTTTGATGTGACACATAGTTATGATGCGGTACATAATTAGAAACATTTGTTTCAGAGCCCGACTTGAACGGACACTAAAGGCAAATAACAATTTTCGTCAGATTGAAAGATCAATGTTTGAGAACGTCTAAAACGTCAACAGGCAGTAAAATGCTGCTTGTCCATTTCTGTTTGAATAATGGAAAACGAACCACTTGGCGTTACCATGGGGAACGGCGGCGAGTGGTTCAATGTTACGTTTTCGCCGCCGAACTGGGCTTCGCTCACGCGGTGGCGTCTCTGTGGTAGTTTCGGTAGCGCGTACTGCTGCGTGTGCTTGCACGCTCAGTAAAGTCGCTGTGACGGAAAGTTCAACAAAATGTTGCGTGCGTGAGATGCCACCGGGTGCCAGAATAGTTTACGCCGCCTGAGCTGCAGCAAAGAAACCGACATGACTTTCCTCTGGGTGCCACAAAACGAACCCCTACGCTCGAAGTGGCTGAGTGCCGTGCCTCTGCGCCAGTGCGCAAAACGGCCAAACAATCTGCGTCTGTGCTCGCTGACTTTCGTGCGGAGGATTACGAGATCAACCGCAACTTGGGCAAGGCTTGCAATATGCTCTTCCAAGCAGTGCTCTGCTGCTACTAGTTTCGGCGGCCGCGCAGTAGTGGCAGGCAACGTTGGGCAAGGCAAATGCTGCGTCAGAAAGCCTGTTCAGGCGGGTGACTTAAAGTGCGCTAACGCCATGCGGACCATTAAAACTGGATTTTATTACAAACTAAGCAATTGGCATGAAAGTAGCACCACGAGGTTTCTAGACCACTATTTCAACAATCAACGCCCACTTAATATTTGACTTTACTGTCCCTTGAAATACTGGGAACACACGGGCAGTTTTCCACATGCCAGTAAATGTGAAAATGTCCAGGAAGTTATCAAATATCGTGGTCAGTACTGGGACAAATATACTACCATAGGCTTTTAGTACAGCGGAGGGGATGCCATCTGGGATGCATGATATTGATAGTTTTAGGCGCTTAATGCATTTGCAGATAAGATTTTCATCCCGCGGCAAAGCACTGGATGAGCTAACTACCTTGGGCTGTTGTCTGATATCAGTGCTAGAGTCTGAGACCTTATAAACGGATGAGAAATGCGTGGCAAAACAGTCAACGACGCCATACACTTCTAATCAATCAATCAATCAATCAATCAATCAATCAATCAATCAATCATCAATCAATCAATCAATCAATCAATCAATCAATCAATCAATCAATCAATGATTTATTTAACGTGCCCAGGAACAACCGTAAGGTCTTTGTGCTGGCGCACGCAAAAAAAAACAATAAAAATAAACAATACAATACAGACAGTTTTCAGAAATAAAAAGAGCAAAACACTTAAAGAGAAATGAACACAAAAGGGGAGGAGTAAAATAAGACAACACGAGAAATATTGACGGGGCATAAAAAATAGATTGCATATATACAACTATGTGGAAAGACTGAGAAGGGAAGACTTGTACATTGTGCCACACTATGTAAAAACAGTGCAAAGCTCGGATAAAAACAATGATTGTGGGCTATGAAAAACGTGAAGATCAAGAAAATTAACATTATAGAGACTTTGTATTCTGTGAACGGTAGAGTGGTGGAAGAAGCAGGCGGGTACATGAAACGGTCTGTTCTCTCTGGTTAACTTACGCGGAATTCGAAACTTTACACAATTGAGAAGTACAGGGCAGGATATGATACCGTGGACTAGCTTGTAAAGAAATAAGAGATCAGAGCGATTTCGTCGGCAGTGAAGTGATGGCAGTGATAATAATTCAGCAGTACTTGAACGAGATCCAGAGTCATTTTTTAGCAAAGCGATGGTTATATATGCTGAGAATTTTTTCTGGACTCGTTCAATGGTGTTACCGCTGGATTGAGCAATGCCATTCCATATCACGGACGCATACTCAAGTGCGGAAGACATATTGCCGTGTACAATTTGTGTAGGGCCATGGGAGACCTGAATTCTCGAGATATTCTACAAACACATCCGAGAGAACGAAGGCCCCGCATAGCAACACGCTTAACGTGAGAAGAAAAGTTTAACGCGCTGTCAACAACAACACCAAGATCACTGATTTCATAAACCTTGCATAACGGCACAGAATTGACAGAGTATTGAAATGACACGCTAGATGTTTTGCGAGTGATAGACATGAATTTTGTCTTCGAGGTATTCAGAGAAGGTTATTACCGTCGCACCATCGGAAAAAGAGCGCAAGTCTGACTGCAGCAAGCGACAGTCGTTAACTGAATGAATTTCCTTAAAAATCTTGATGTCATCGGCATACAAGAGGAAAGAAGAATTACGAATGGCAAAAGAAACATCATTAACGTAAATTAAAAATAGGAGTGGGGCTAATACCGACCCTTGAGGGACCCCACTTGTCACTTTATACAAAGAAGACGTTGGCCATTTACGGCAACATAACAATATCTACTGAGCAGATAGCTCTGCAGGAGATTCACAACTGACAAGTCAACATCAAAGTGCGCAAGTTTAACCATAATCAGCGTGTGGCTGACTACGTCAAAAGCCTTGCTCAGGTCACAGTAAATTACGTCAACCTGTTCTCTCTGAGAAATAGGTGTGGAGATCTGCGTCATGAAACTAGCAAGATTTGTGGTAGTTGAGCGGCCAGCGAGAAAACCATGTTGATTAGGAATCAATGAGTTTTTTCACACTAAAAGACAATATGTCGTGAAGAGCCAGCTCGAAGATCTTTGATGTGGCACATAGTAAAGAAATCGGGCGATAATTAGAAGCATCTGTTTTAGAGCCCGACTTAAATACTGGAAAAACACGAGCAGTTTTCCACATGCTTGGAAATGTGGAAGTGTCCAGGCAGTTAGTAAATATCGTAGTTAGTACTGGGACAAATATACTACCATAAGCTTTTAGTATGGCGGAGGGGATGCCATCTGGCCCACATGATAAGGATGGTTTTAAGCGCTTAATGCATTCGCGGATAAGATTTCCATCCAGCGACAAAGCACTGGATGAGCTAACCGCCTTGGGCTGTTGTCTGATATCAGTGCTAGAGTCTGAGGCCTTATAAACGGATGAGAAATGCGTGGCAAAACAGTCAGCGACGGCATGCACTTCTACCCCATTTGACTCCAGTAGTCTGAAGGACTCTCCGCTTTTGCTGGACCGTTTACGTACATACTTCCAAAACTCAGCCGGCCTGTCAGAGGCGCTTTTTTCTAAGAATTCAATATACGAACTATGATCCCGTTTATATAGGCGTTTAGAGAGAGTTCGAAAGAAGCTGAACTCTTCCTTCCACTCGCTGGATGGAGAACATTTAGATTTCCTGTGTGCGTGATCTTTATGCTTCAGTGCACTGATAAGTTCAGATGAGAACCAGTGGGGATATTTACGTTGCTTAGGTGTATATTGGGGAATAAAATTACGCATGCTGCTCAGTACAAGCTCCGTAAACCGATCAACCTGCTCATCAACATTTGGTTTGTCAGTAACCTGTGACCACTCAACGGTAGACAAGTGATGATAGAGGCCCGTGTAATCACCTCGCTTGAAGGCAAATCTCGGAGATTTGTTTACGTAACTGCTGAAGCTCGTTGTTTCGGCTGATGCGGATAATCTTACGTTAAGTGGTGGGTGGAATTTGTCCGGACGTACAAGAGAGATGTCGGAGCGGGAAACTTCAAGGGGTTGATCGTTTGACACACACAGGTCTAAGACGTTGCCACTGGAATAATAATAATAATAATAATAATAATAATAATAATAATAATAATAATAATAATAATAATAATAATAATAATAATAATAATAATAACCGGGGCTTCGTGCGTCAAAACTGCGATTTCATTATAAGGCACGCTGTAATGGAGGGCTCCGGTAATTTTTGCCACCTGTGCTTCTTTCATATGCATTTAAATAGAAAAAATACGGGCCTCTATCATTTCACATCTATGCCTATCAAATATAGACTGTTCTCAGGATGAGTTGAACATATAATAGTTCATTGGGAAGAAAATGTTAGGCCTTCGAAGCGTCATATAAATTTAGCCGCCACGATGGCTTTGAGTGCGAATGAGATATCGTCGAAAATTTGAACAGTTGCAACAGTGACACAATCATCTGCTAATTCGTGTAGAGAAGGAAGAGCACTCAACAAGTCAAGCGGAAATCGCCACTCATTCCACAACAGTTATATGTGCGAATCCTGCTCAATTTGGCTCACAGAGCGGAAGTGCTGCCGGGTGTATGAGGTACACAACGCCGAACATCCCTGCAAAGCATCCACGTCACTGAACTTATTAAGGCGAACGTTTTAAATGCCTCACGAGACGAACCGGCGTGAGACACGGAAGAGCCATTTACAATCACGAAAAACCACAAGTGCGCCTCGTGAGTCCCGGTGGATCCCAGCATAAAACACCTTCGTGTTAAAATCCCCAGTTTCTCCGAAATGGCGAAGCAATTAATGCGGAATCAACACACTGTAACACACTACGAAGTAAGACCTTAGCGACGACGTGCATTCACTTCGTGCTCCGGAACTACGGGATCCTGTCGACAAGACTCCGGCGTTGAGATGCAGCATGTCTTACGCGCAGCTGCTCATTGTTCCTGCTTTTGCATGCATGCGAGTGCGATGCTTCTTCAGCGCGACAAGCGTTTGGCTGAAGCTTTCTGGTCGACGTTGCGACGATATGCGATGCGCCCCTTCAGGCCCCATTGCGTGTTGCTCACGGGAACGGCGTGAGGACGACGTGAAGGAAGCAGACGCGCACTGAATGACTTTTGCATTGAGTCGGCTTAGGCGAATGCATAAAGGGTCCTGCATTTCTATGTATTATTGACGTACTATATAGCGTGGACATTTTCAAACGCATTGTTGCGTTCAAGGAGCGTGTGCTGGGCGTCTTGTTGAAAAGACATTATTATGAGAACTGAAACTGAGCTGGGGATGTCCTGTCTGCTTCTACTCTGGACTCTCGTGCCCAGCGCAGTTCGAGTTCTCATAAGTATTCTTGGGTTCTTTTGTATTAGCAATCTGTGTCTCGGGACGTTGAATAGATTGGCCAAAAAATATCATTTCATATATTGAAGTTTGTCTATAGACTAGCCATCCGCCATCATCACGTACTCTGCTGTTATTTGGCGATGATGAGTTCAGGATAATACTGACACTTTGACGTCTGAAGGGGCCCCATTACTACACATGCTTCCTGACAAGTTTATAACCTATCATGACAGGACAGAAGCTTTTGTCATGAAACTTGTTCAAACGGTGTACTTAGCACACTCTGTGCCTGCAGAATTTAATATTTCTGATGATGCCGCTATTTTTACCCTCGTTGATTTTATTTTAATGTTGTCTTTGCAGATGAGTACGCTAGCGACGCATGTTTACCAAAGTACGGCAGGCAGTAGTGAGGTACCCGTGTGCGATCCGTTGGTTGCGGGCTTTAGGACTTCACGCTATTTAGGGCTTAGCGTGCCATGTTAATAACAAGATTATCTGTAGGTGTACAGACGTGATACCTGGTCCGTCCGGAAAGGGTGGATGTGGACGTTCTGCTGTACCAGTGAACACAGCAACAAAGCACTGGCTCGCCTAAGTTAATAAATCAAGATGAAATCATTTTTCAACTTACTTAGCAAGGGAAGGTACGCGATACTGCCCGACAACGAGTAGTATATCAGCAGGCACAGCAGCCGAAACAAGAAGAGGGCGCCGAGGTTCCTTCTTCATTTCAACGAAAGCTTCCTGAGAGCGAAGAAAACATGCACAGCCAACTGCGTCAACCTCACCCATTTAGGGCGCGTAAATGTGTGGTTTTCAATTAACAGGATAAAGAAAAACGCAAAGTTCGGCAGAATAGAGTTCGCAGTTACTGAATGTTGTCTGTGAATTTTTGAACGAAGGATGTTAGTATCTGCCTGAAAAGAATTGATCACTTTAAGCAAGATATAGCTAAAGTATGAAAAAAAAAACTGCTACCATTTTGCCAAGCACTGTGGCTGCGTCATTTTCTTTGTTAAACCTAAATAATTTTGTTGTAGCCGCGTAGAGAATGTATTCCGACAACATTGGCTTCTT